>NC_135811.1:99680628-99956596 GCF_964213995.1 Mustelus asterias
TTACTTGTTAGGCAAGTATTTTGTGCCAATCAGATAGCACTTTTATCACTGCCGTTTGAATCATGTAGTCATAGGAGCTCTTCAGTTTGAACCACTTGTACAGATGTGTGGCCATTCACATGAAGTAAGTCATCTGACAATCCACTCCGAGTTACCTGTTATCCCAGCTATTTATTACTATGTGTATCATGCATTCCTAGCTGCCTGTTATCTTGTGTGAGAATCCTGGTTGTGTATTCGTACAGAAAATAGCAAATGGCAGCCCACTTTGCAACCAGCCTGGTTTCTTTTCCCAAAGGAAATCGGGCAGGCTGTAAAAGGAGTTGTTGATGCACCATTGCCCATTTTACACAAGCTTTCAAAGCTGGTTTCACCTTGAGTGTTTGGTAGATAGTTTGCACTGAACCAAAAGAAAATATAAAGCTGGTGAGGGAAAAATTAATCTGTTCCTGGTTTTCACTATTTTGAGGTTTTGATTGTTTCACTGCACAGACTTGCTTGTCTTTGCCCAATGCCTTTCCTAGTTTATTTTTCTCCCAACATTTCCCTGAATGATCTGGGTTGTAGTTGGCGGTTATGTGATGCATCAGATATTCTCTCAACATTTATGATTATGATAAACAAATGTGGTTACGAATCAAATACATTCAAGCCAGATATGAGAGCAATGAACTTGTTAAAAGTATTTTACGAAAAACAAGAAAGAATCACTGGGGAGTAAGTGGCAGAGGTTAAGGTCCTCCTCATTAACACCACGTATGTTGTAAAAGCAGCCCAGCGTTATGGGGAATGCTTCCCCAGGCACAGTTTAAAAGAAAATATATAGCTCATTAATATTTAATCCAAGTCTGCGCGCCAATTTCCTTTCCATACAACCTAATGGGAATTTTTATTTTTAATGCTAGTCCTTTTTTTAATGTCAATTTTCTTATTATCCCCTTGTTTCCTGAAGGCGTTTATTCCTTGCTTTTACAACTCCGTGCTGGCACAAGCCTCCACTGATCCTGGGTGTGTTCTTTTTGCCTCATCATCTGACCATTATTTATTGGTCAAGTGTTGGAAGGCCACTGAGTTGTGGGATGAAGGGCAGGAGTGGCAGGCAATTGATGGAGTGATGGGCAGGCATTATAACGAGTCCAGTCCACTTCCTACCTGATACCACATATTCCTATTTTCAGCAAGAATCAATCAGGGGTGCAAATCATAGTCATTGTTCCTCTTTATTTGGAGAAGCTATTGGAGAAGTTGTAACTGTACGGTGCCAACTGGATGAGACCCACCAAGTTAGGACAGGCAGGCAATATAGCTTCTTGTTGCGCCTCTACTCATTGAATAAACTCATTGAATCATCAGGAGAGCCAACTAAGATCTTTGAAACTAACCCACAGAACATGGTGGCACAGTGGTTAGCACCGCTGCCTCACAGCGCCAGGGACCCGGGTTCAATTCCGGCTCGGGTCACTATCTGCGTGGAGTTTGCATTTTCCCCGTGTCTGTATGGGTTTCCTCCGGATGCTCCAGTTTCCTCCCACAGTCCAAAGATGTGTGAGTTAGGTTGATTGGCCATGAAAATTTGCCCCTTAGTGTCATGGGGATTAGCAGGGTAAATATATGGGGTAATGGGGATAGGGGCTGGGTGGGATTGTTGTCGATGTAGACCCAATGGGCTGAATGGCCTCCTTCCATACTGTAGGGATTCTATGATACACAGTTTCAACCTGACTTTCTAATATCAGCTTTTAATCCTTTACTTTTGAATGATTTCAGGAATTTCTATTACTTCTAATCTTAATGATCTTCATAGGAAATAATTTTTTAAAGAAAATTATATATAAAGTGATCTGGTTAATGTAGCAGAGATCAGTAAACAGCACCCATTGCTATTAAAATGATCCAGTATGGCGCCGCATTGTTCATCACCTTTAGCCTGGATGAGACCAACAGGTAGTTAAGGGTGCCACCAGTAGATCATGTGGAATTGGAATGGAGCAGTTTTGCCTCACATGCCTCACAAGCAGCTACTACTCGAGATGCTCTATGTACAGTTACAGTCTAATAAACCTAATTCAAATTTTGATAGGGATATCTAAACTTTGGAATTGACTGGAACGTTGAAATTTGATACAGAGAAGCCCAGTTTCTGCACTGCTTTAAGTAGATATATGACATGAAAAGTCAATGTGTGTGGCACTGAATTTAACTTTTAGTAGTTAGTTTAAGTTTGCATAATTCATTTTTTTTCTTTCACATGAATTTGCTGCATTGAAACCCGATAACATTCTATTACCTTTGCTAATTACTTGCTGCAACTTTACGCAAACCTTTTGCAATTCATGCACTAGGACACTCAGATCCCTCTGCATCTCCAAGCTCTGCAATATCTCACCATTTAGATAATTTGCATCTTTTTATTTGTCCTGCCAAAATAGACACTCCCACATTTTCCTCCATCATACTTCATTTGCCATATCTTTGCCCACTCCATTTGCCATATCTTTGCCACTCACTTAACCTATCTATAAACCTTTTGAGGCCTCCTTATGTCCTCTTCAGAACTTGCTTTCCTACCTATCTTTGTGTCATCAAAAATTTAGCAACCGTACCATTGGTGCCTTCATCCAAATCATTTATATAAATTATAAAGAGTTGAGGCCCCAGTACTGATCTCTGTGGCACACCATCCATCTTATCCTGCCAACCAGAAAATGACCCATTTATGCCTAGTCTGCGTTCGCTAGCCAATCTTCTATCATGCTAATATGTTAGCACCACCCCCCTCCCCCGACACCTTGATCATTTATTTTCCACAGTAGTCTTTGAGGAGGCACCTTATCAAATGAAGATGGCATGGTGGCACAGTGTTTAGCACTGCTGCCTCAGCGCCAGGAACACAGGTTCAATTCCAGTCTTTGGTGACTGTTGTGGAGTTTGCATGTTCTCCCCATGTCTGCTGGGTGCTCCGGTTTCCTCCCACACTCCAAAGATGTGCAGGTTTGGTGAATCACCCTGCAATGCAAACTAAGGATTTGGAAAATGCAAAACTAGCAGTGAAGGACCACCAATGCCTCTACTTTCTCAGAAGACTAAGGAAATTTGGCATGTCCGCTACGACTTTTACAGGTGCTCTATAGAAAGCATTCTTTCTGGTTATATCACAGCTTGGGATGGCTCCTGTTCTGCCCAAGACCGCAAGAAACTATAAAAGGTCGTGAATGTAGCCTGGTCCATCACGCAAATCAGCCTCCCATCCATTGACTCTGTCTACACTTCCTGCTGCCTCGGCAAAGCACCCAGTGTAATTGAAGACCCTACGCACCCCAGACATTCTCTCTTCCACCTTCTTCCGTTGGGAAAAGGATACAAAGGTCTGAAGTCACGTACCAACTGACTCAGGAACAGCTTCTTCCCTGCTGCTGTCAGACTTTTGAATGGACCTACCTTGCATTAAGTTGATCTTTCTCTGCACCCTAGCTATGACTGTAACACTACATTCTGCACTCTTTCCTTTCCTTCTCTATGAACGGTATGCTTTGTCCAGTGCACAAGAAACCATACTTTTCACTGTATGCTAATACATGTGACAATAATAAATCAAATCAAAACCAGTGTCATGGGCTGTAATTACAGCATAACCAGACTACTAAGGCAGTTTCCCTTATAAATGTTGATATAGGAATATATCATGTTTCAGGAGGTATGCACAATTGTGAGAATTTTAATGTGTTAACATAATAGATGTAGATAGACAAAATGTAGAGCAAAAACACGAGAATACATGTGACTGAATCACAGCACTGAAGAACTGTGTTTTTAAAAAATTCAGACGTGTTTCTGTCACTTCTATGAGAAACCTTAGCTGAAAATGTGGTGTGATGGTTCAATTAAATAAGTTTGGACTTAGCAGGCAAATTAATCCAGTTTCAGTAATGAGATAAAATGAGGATGGAGCTGGCATGCTTCTGGTGCGTCACTTGTCATTGTGGGGGTCTGTAAGGGGGGTAGCAATTATTGTTCACGTGCTTTCATAGGAGCACCATGACGAAGGCTTCTCATACTCTGTTTTCATACCTTGTTGGAACTATTAAGAAGTCAGTAAATGGTTTATGTACATGTTTGCCAACAAGAAGATTTTGTTTGCCTGCGATGATAGACTCCGGACTAATGCAGCCTTTAACTGCTAGTATTCTTCGGTTGTTCTAATGTATTACATTTTGGTTGAAGCAACGAGCTGCAGCCCTGGAAGGGTTAACGGTCTTAGAAGGATTGTAAACATTTCAGTGAAAACCACAATTTTGTTTTTAGAAATTACAGTAAGCAGCTGAAGGACATGCCAATAGCTATTTAGTTTCAAAAGGTTAAGACATTTTCTTTTATGAAAGGAGTCTGTAGTTAGGGTTGTCTCTTGTCTCGGCAGTGTGTGCCATTCATCTTCTCCATTATTTTGCGCTGCTTGTCACATCTCATTCCCTTTGTTGTTGTAACAGATGGGTTTGATGAATCTCTTCCTCCACTCAAGAAGGTCACATTTGATTAAGGGTTCAGACTTAACCCCTTTAATCAACAGAAACATGAGGATATTGATTATTTAAAAAAAAAAAGGATTATTCAGAAAATCTAATAGCTTGTTGCCTGGCGTGTGATTTTATGTTTCTTTCCCACTTAGAATTTCTTGCACTGCTATTGAAAAACAATGGTAGTTCAACTTCTTAGTTCAGCTTAATGTTTGTCTGTTTAAAATATAATATACATCTTGTTAAAACTAAAAAAAAAACACTCAGCAATTGTTGATTTGTAAAGTACTGCCTTTTCAAGCTTAAGCTATTCCTGAAGACACTGGAAGTACTGGTGGCTACAAATTTGTTACTGGTGGTAGCTGTGCTGGGAGCAATTTGAGCTGATGAATTAAGACTTTTTCACACAACAACTATTTTCTCACACATTTAAGGGATTTGGCTTAAGTGTACTTTTATGCGGCTGTGACGACGCTGAGCTAACTTTAAAAAATTACATTTAATCCAAACTCTACACCCGACAGAGAGGGATTTTGTTTTCCTGGTTGGGGTAGACAGCTAGAGAAACCTTGTGTAGAGAAGGCAAACATGTACACTGAGGGTGGAGAGTTCATAGATCCCTTTCAAATCAGACTGTACAATTCCTCAATCTATGATATAAAATCTATGAGGACTGATAGTGTTACTGCATTGTTCCCTGTAGCTATCCCCTGGTGTCCATACATCCTGGTAATGGATGTAATTAGGAACTCCTGCCTCAGTCAGTTTAGCAGCAATATTTATTTCAAATTGAGCCCTTATCATCTCCTGGGCGCTGTGGGACATTTCTAGCTTATTGCTTTGATATACACCGCTGCCTGTTGCGACAGGTAGTAGCTGAATCACATTTGTCTGGCCCTGATATTTACCTATTCTATATCAAAAAGCCTCCAAACAAAATTAGAACTTTCCCAATCTGTGCGTAAGGACTACAAGGGAAGCTGCTCTTCCAGCCTGCCGAAATGAGAAATGACTGGTGATTGCGTGTACTTGTAAATAGCAGCCTCAATCCCTGAACTCCTCCTGCTATGATAGTGCACACCAGTAAAGTTTGAAATATTTTGTCAGCTGAAGAAAATTAAAGCTTTTGGATTCCCCTCTTGTCGCAGTAAGTAAATACCCTAACATATTAAAAGATAACTCCTGAGCTGTTGGACAGGTCTGCTCAGGCAAGGTTGGCGTTATCACAAGTGCCAGAATAATATGCCCTACACTTTGATAGGAAGCTCCTTGAAATCTGCATGAAGGATGTTGTGTAAATATCATATTTTAGAGTATAGCTTGGTGTGGATACAGATTGTTGATGTCATCAGCAAATGTTCTGTGTGAACATTTAATACCTCACCCTGATCCTGCATGAAGTACCAGGGGATGCCCAGTGGCTGGGGAGATGGACCTTAACAAGAACTAACTTGCCTTGGCCAAGGTAGGAATAGCTGTGCTGTATTTGAGGGAAGTGAGCCAAGCTTCCTGCTTGCTAGCTAATGATTCCTGCTGGAGTGAATGAAGGGGGACATTTGTTGTCTTGGTGTACATGCAAAGAATGGATGCTTCGATGAGGTACAAGAAGGCACACAGTCCTGTGGGAATGTAACTCAGTTGGAGTCGGGGTGCCCAGGAGAGGAGGAGAAAATTTATCTTGAAACAATATGCAAGCCACAGTTGTTCTTTTTTATTTATCTGTTCACGGGATGTGAGCATCGCTGGCTAGGTCACCATTTGTTGCCCATCCCTAATTTCCCTTGAGAAGGTGGTTGTGAGCTTGAACTGCTGCAGTCTATGTGGCGTAGCTATACCCACAGTGCTGGCACAGGTTCCAGGATTTTGACCCAGCAACTGATAGGGTGATGTGTGCTTTGGCTAGAAAATTGAAGCTTGGTGTTGCCGTCACTTCTATCCTTACCATTCTAGGTGTAGAGCTTGTGGGTTTGAAAGCTGTTGTCAGGGTATACTTGGTGAGTTGCTGCAGTGCATCTTATAGATGGTATACACTGCTGGCACTGTATATTTGTGGAGGATGAAGTGAACATTTGCGGATGGGCTACCAGTTAAACAGGCTGCTTTGTCCTGGATGGTGATGAGCTTCTTGAGTATTGCTGGAACTGCATTTATCCAGGGGAATGGAGAGTATTCCATCACACTCCTGGCTTGTGCCTTATAAATGGTGGATAGACTTTGGGGAATCAGGAGCTGGGTTACTCTCTGCAGAATTCTTAGCCTCTAACCCGCTCTCATAGCCAGAGTTTTTATATGGCTGGTCCAGTTTCGTTTCTGGTCAATGGTAGCCCCCAGGATGTTGATGATGGGACATTCACCAATGGTAATGCCATTGAATGTAAAGGGCAGATTGTTACATTCTCTCTTGTTGGAGATGGTCATTGCCTGGCACTTGTGTGGTGTGAATGTTACTTGTCACTTATTGCCCAAGTCTGAATATTGTCCAGGTCGTGCTGCATGTAGAGACAGATTGCCTCACTATCTGAGGACCACAAATGGTGCTAAACATTGTGCAACCATGAGAGAACGTCTCCACTTCTGACCTTATGATGTAAGAGAGATCATTAATGAAGCAGCTGAACATAGTTGGGCCTAGGACACTACTCTGAGGAACTCTTGCTGTGATGTCCCAGGACTGAGATGATTGATCTCCAACAACCACAGCTTTCTTTGTGCTAAGTATGACTCCAAACAGTGGAGAGTTTTCCCCGATTCCAATCTACTCAGTTTTGCAAAGCTCCTTGTTGCCATAATTGGTAAAATGCTGCCTTGATATCAAGGACAGTGTCACAAAATGGTAGGATGCTATCAAAATGAATGTTTGTTTTGCACAAGTAAAATCAAATTGCCATTTATTTTGTAAATCATGTCTGGACAGCAACTAAGAGAAAGGAAGAAAAAGGAAAGAATAAGAAACGCAGCGTTCTTTGTAATTGACCCAATTAGTAGTCAGAGTGCTTTGATCCAGGAAGCAGTTTAGACACAGATGAGTTGTTGAAGAAGCAGCAGCAAGAGAGAGAGAGGCAGCCATCTCCAAGAACCAGTTCAGTTAGAGACTAAGGGCTGAAGGCAGCAGAAGAGCAGGGTAGAGGGCAGAGGGGAAACAGCTCAGCTAGAGATGAAATGCTGAAGGCAAGAACCAGTTTGTGAAAAAGATCGTTTTCTTCGCTGAACTGAAGACCATTCCCAAGCCCTGGTCACTTAAGCTGTACAGTATGGTAATCACTAGCTAAATTTGACCAATAGGTTTAAGGCTGTTGTTTGGGAAACGGGGTCTGAACAGGGTTTAGGATTACAGGGGAAACAGATACTTTTGGGTTTTCAGTCTTTGAGAGACTAAGTGCTTACTGTTAATTACCCAAAGTATAAGATTCTTCTTTGTAGTGTTTTATTATCTTTCTTCTACTTTAATAAATACTTTTCATTTGTTGTTTAACGAAAGAGAGGTTTGCGTTCTCAATATTTCTGCAAATGTTTCTCGCTAACATCCAAAAGAAAAGAACAATGCACTACAGGAACCCAGCGTTTAAGGTTGGGACACTCTCGCAGATAACACCAACGGGGTTGTGTAACATATACAATTTGAGGCTCTTTTTAAAAAGCGTAATTCTTTCGGTGTAGAGAATTTGACTTTTCGAAGGTAACAAGTGTGAGAAACATTGAAAATAGTGAGAACTCCCACCCCTCTACATTACAAAGAACAATCTTATACTTTGGGCTATTAACAGTAAGCATTTAGCCTCTCAAAGACTGAAAACCCCAAAAGTATCTGTTTCCCCTGAAATCCTAAACACTACTGAGCTCCCCCCCACCATTTCTCAAGCAGCAATCATAAACCTGTCGAACCTAGTCATTGATTACCACACCGTACAGCTTAAGTGACCAGGACTAGGGAATGGTTTTCGGTTCAGCAAAGAAAATTTATATTTTTCACAAATTGGCTTTTGCGCTCAGCACTTCATCTCGAGCTGAGCTGTTACCTGAGGGTGGCTGCCCCTCTCCTTCAGCCCCTAATCTCTGGCTGAACTGGTTCCTGAGGACTGATGCCTCTCTCTCTCCTGCTGCCGCTTCTTCAACACTTCATCTGTGTCTAAACTGCTTCCTGGCTCGCAACACTCTGACTCCTAATTGTATCAATTGCAAAGAACACCCTGTTCCCTACTCTTTTCCTTTTCCTTTCTCTTAGTTGTTGCCCAGACATGGTTTACAAAATACATGGCAGTTTGATTTTACTTGTGCAAAAAAAACATTCATTTTAGAAACAGAAAATAAAAGCAGAAGTAGGCCATTTGGCCCTTTGGGCCTGCTCCGCCATTCACTTTCATCATGGCCAATCATTAAATTCAAAATCCTGATCCCGCCTTCACCCCATATTCCTTGATCCCTTTAGCCCCAAGAGCTGTATCTAATTTCTTCTTGTAACCACATAATCTATTGGCCTCAACCATTTTCTGCGGTAATGAATTCCACGGATTCACTACTCTCTGGGTGAAGAAATTTCTCCTCGCCTCAGTCCTAAAGAGAAGGCAATAGGATTGTTTGCCCTTTGACTGTTGCACTTTCTCAGCAAAGAGATGCACGATACTTCCACCTTACACTTCCACTTAAACGCAGAAAAGACTGAAAACTGAGTGCAGATCAATCTGATGCAGCAAAGTATGAAATGGTATATTTTGGTGAAAAGAACTAGGAGAAGCAATATAGACTAAAGGGCACAATCTAAAGGGTGTGTTTAGTAGCATCCTACCATTTTGTGACGGGCAGTCACGTCACGTCACCTCTGAAGTTAAGCAATTTAGTCAGTGTACGAGAATGCTACATTCTGTGACTAAATTCCTTGGCTCTGTGTGACGTGCCTTCCACAACTATATGGAAATACTCATTCTGTCAGAAAAATGTTCCTTGGTATTATCTGCAAACTTTCCATATGGATTACTGGTTGTGTTGTTACAATTGTGTGGAACATCTTGATGGCCGGTCAGTATCCATATCCCAGCATGATTTTATAGAATTTCTGCTGGACAACATTCCTGGTTACTTTCCCCTCTCCCTACTTCAAGGTATTGGCTGCACTCTGCTATGGTTAGATAAGTGCAGATACAATAACTCACTCCAAAGGACGTCAACTCTTCGCCCAATCCTGGTTTCATTTGGTGCCCATACCCGTGCACTTTCAAACGAGCCTATTGATGATGCGGTCGCCCCTAATGGGGTACCCATATCCCTCTGCTCTGTTAACGCCAGGAAGAGTGCCTTTCCCAATAACAATTTTCAAAAACATCCACAGTATTCTGGTAATAGTAGACCATTCAGGCAACAGTGGTATAATCAGAAAAGCTCAGCATGGACTTACAAAAGGGAAATCATGCTTGATGAATCTATTAGAATTTTTTGAGGATGTAACTAGTAGAGTTGACCAGGGAGAAGCAGTGGATGTGGTTTATTTAGACTTTCAAAAGGCTTTTGACAAGGTCTCACACAGACAACTATGTCAAGTTAAAGCACTTGGGATTGCAGGTAATGTCTTGAGATGGATAGAAAGCTGGTTAGCAGATAGGAAGCAAAGAGTTGGCATAAATGGGTCTTTTTCTGATTGGCAGTCAGTGAATAATGTATTATCTCCAAATTTGCAGATGATACAAAGTTGGATGGGAGGGTGAGCTGTGAGGAGGATGCAGAGATGCTTCAGAGTGATTTAGACAGGCTGAGTGCATGGGCATGTGCATGGCAGACGCAGTATAATGTGGATAAATGTGAGGTTATCCACTTCGGTAGCAATAATAGGAAGACAGATTATTACTTGAATAATGTAAATTGAGCAAGGTGGATGTTCAGCAAGACCTTGGTATCCTCGTGCATCAGTCGCAGAGAGTAAGCACGCAGATACAACAGGCAATAAAGGCAAATAGTATGTTGGCCTTCATAGTGAGAGGATTTGAGGATAGGGATATTTTGCTGCAATTGTATAGGGCGTTGGTGAGGCCACATCTGGAATATTGTGTGCAGTTTAGATGTCCTTATCTGAGGAAGGATGTCCTTGCTATAGAGGAAGTACAGCAAAGGTTTACCAGGTTGATTCCTGGGATGGCAGGTCTGTCAAATGAGGAGAGACTAAGTCAGTTAGGATTATATTCACTGGAGTTTAGAAGAGTGAGAGAGGATCTCATGGAAACTTATAAAATTATTTGATTTGATTTGTTATTGTCACATGTATTAGCATACAATGAAAAGTATTGTTTCTTGCGCGCTATACAGACAAAGCATGCCATTCATAGAGAAGGAAAGGAGAGAGTGCAGAAGGTAGTGTTACAGTCATTGCTACGGTGTAGAAAAAGATCAACTTAATGCCAGGTAGGTCCATTCAAAAGTCTGATAGCAGCAGGAAAGAAGCTGTTCTTGAGTCGGTTGGTACATGACCTCAGACTTTTGTATCTTTTTCCCGAAGGAAGAAGGTGGAAGAGAGAACATCAGGGGTGCATGGGGTCTGTAATTATGCTGGCTGTTTTGCCGAGGCAGCGGGAAGTGTAAACGGAGTCGATGGATGGGAGGCTGGTTTCTAACAGGGTTAGATAGGGTAGATTCAGAAAGAATGTTTCCAATGGTGGGGGAGTCCAGAACTCGGGGTCATAGTTTGAGGATAAGAACTGAGGTGAGGAGAAATTTCTTCACTCAGAGGGAGGTGAATGTGTAGAATTCACTACCACAGAATGTAGTTGAGGCCAAAATATTGTCTGATTTCAAGAAGAAATTAGAAATCGCTCTTGTGCTTAATGAGATCAAGGGATATGGGGGGGAAGGGGAGGAATCGGGATATTGAATTTGATGATTAGCCACGATCAGAACGAATGGCGGAGCAGGCTCAAAGGGCCAAATGGCCTAGCCCTGCTTCTGGTTTCTATGTTTCTACAGTAGATTAACCGTGGTTTAGCATTTCTCCAGTTTGCCCCAGTTGTGTTGCAGTTTGACTTGGTGACTGTTCTGATCCCATGCTCAATTTTCTGGGAATCACCCTTCTCGATGCTCTTAAACGCCCTTAGTTTAGTTTGATGCTATTTTCCTCTCCTTCTGCTCTTGCTGCTTTGGGATAAAGGCAACAAAGGCATATAAACCAAAGATTAGGAGGATAAGATCTTGTTGCTTCAGTAGGGTTATAGCCATAATAGGATGAGCGTATACATAATGCGTAGAGGTGAGGGAGCTTTGAAGGATAGGACAGGATTCTATTCTAAATCAATATTAATAGTGAGGGGGAAAATAGTCACTGAAATCGTGCTGAATTTTGAGCTCCTTTATTGGTGGCTCTCCATCTCCAGCCAGTGTTGGGAAATAGTTGAGAAGCAATTCTTGTTTGAACCCACAGACCTAACTCTGTTTTACAATATGACAGCATGGTGACCCAATATGCCACAAAGCTCTTCAACATATTCATTATATAAAAGAAAATGCATATGTTAGTATTCTGCGGAATCTAGCCCACTGGCAAGACATCTCGCCCAACCCCCAGTACATGACAGAAAATCACAAGCATCCTAAAGATTTTTAGTCACCAGAGTCAATGAACAGAAAAACATGAGCAAGGGGCACAAATTTTTTATCCATATCCATGTTTGTTGGTCACAGAAGATGGTTATTAATGTGGACATTTTGCAGCATAATTGAATACTGTGACAATTTAACTCCCACACTGAAGACATTCTAGGCTGCACGTGACTCTGAAGGGATTTACTTTGCAGTAATTCTTGTGACGGTTCAGATTAAAAAAACCTACATCCTGTGAGAGCAAGAGAAGTAAGGGATCAGAGCAAGAAGACGGAGCAAGAGAAAAAACCCCCCACAAAAACACGACAAGATAGAGAGCGAAAGCAGGTAAAGGAAGGAAAATAGTAGAACTAAATAGGAACAGTGACAGTATACACTCTGCAGTTTGTGTGGCCTTTCTGTGGAAATGTGAATGTGCTTCCTGATGTGTGGGCTTGCAGAAGAATTGCAGGGTTGGTATGATCTCAGGAATATCATGTATGTGTGTATACGCGTTGAGGAGGACTGTTTGGAATCAGATGAACAAAAAAGAACAACTGTTTATCTTTTAGGCTTGCTGTCTGAAGCCTGGTCTTTGAGTTATCTGTCATCAACTCCTGCATTTTTCAAGGGGGATTTCCTGAATCCTGTACTCGGTACTGTTTTTCTGGATTACTCCACTTATTAATGTTTCAATCTGTCACCCGCCTAGTTGGTGTTTTCTAATAGGAATTGATAGTGACCAGGCTGGCCAGTGTTGTACAATATCAAGCTTTCCCTGCCTGTGTACAGCTGTACTCTCCTTGTTTTCTAGAGCAGTGAGGTAATAGTGTTATGTGATTAAACCATATCATTAATAATCTGAGGGGACCTAAATGGTGACTTGACCTTTGCAATATCCAACTGTTCCAAGGCCAGTAATTTAATCAGCAACAGTCTGATGGCTGCGCAGTGTCAGGTCATTTTTCTACTGAGGAAATTTTGCAGCCATTTGCCAACAAGAAGTGCTGAATTGTAGTTAAATAAAATCATGGGAAGCATTAAGAGAGTGTTGCCCTGGGACAGATCAGAGCTGATGACTAAGTAAAAACTTAGATCTGGTTATGAGAGTGCATGGAGCTCGTATGTTAATAACAGTGGCATAACCGCAAAGTAAATCCCTTCATCATCATGTGCACTAGAATATCTTCATTGTGAAAGTTAAATTGTTTGAGCAAATGGTTCTTAGCACAGTCATTGTGATTTGGGCCTGATCATTGTCAGGCTAGTGAAAGCTGTAATACTCTCTCAGTTGATGCCATAGCATATGGAAACATAGAATCCCTACAGTGCAGAAGGACGTCATTTAGCCCATCAAGTCTGTACCAACCTCAATCCCACCCAGGCCCTAACCCCTTAACCCCACCTATTTACCCTGCTATTCCCCCTGATACTGTGGGGCAATTTAGCATGGCCAATCAACCTAACCCACACATCTTTTGGACTGTGGGAGGAAACTGGAGTACCCGGAGGAAACCCACTCAGACACAAGGTGAGCATGCAAACTCCGCACAGACAGTCATCCAAAGCTGAAATTGAACCCAGGTCCCTAGCGCTGTGAGGCAGCAGTGCTAACCACCATGCCACCGTGCCTGGAATTGGGGCTCAGGCATAATAGAGCACACACAAGTGATGCAGCACTACATAGAAACCCTACAATGCAGAAGGAGGCCATTCGGCCCATCGAGTCTGCACCGACCACAATCCCACCCAGGCCCTACCCCCACATATTTTACCCGCTAATCCCTCTAACCTACGCATCCCAGGACTCTAAGGGACAATTTTTAACCTGGCCAATCAACCTAACCCGCACATCTTTGGACTGTGGGAGGAAACCGGAGCACCCGGAGGAAACCCACGCAGACACGAGGAGAATGTGCAAACTCCACACAGACAGTGACCCGAGCCGGGAATCGAACCCGGGACCCTGGAGCTGTGAAGCAGCAGTGCTAACCACTGTGCTACCGTGCCGCCCATCTGGTGGATATGGCAGCATTATTGTCTTTTTCCAAATCTCTCAGTTTTCTCCCCATCCCATGGGCACTTGCTCAAAGTGGGCCAATGCTCTCCATGTATGAGTCAAAATATTTATCTCAGAGATTTAGCACTGAGATGAGGAGGATTGTTTCACTCAGAGGGTGGTGAATGTTTGGAATTCTCTGCCCCAGTGGGCTATGGAGGCTCAGTTGTTAAGTATGTTCAGAATCCAGGTTCAATTCTGTCCTTGGGTGACTGCCTATATCAAGTTTGCACATTCTCCCCGTGTCTGCACGGGTTTCCTCCCACAGTCCAAAGATGTGAGGGTTCGGTTAATCAGCCATGCCAAATTGCCCCGTAGTGTCAGGGGATTTGCAGGATAAATAAGTGGGGTTATGGGAATACAGCCTGGGTGGGATTGTTGTTGGTGCAGGCTAAATGGCCTGCTTCTGCACTGAACGGATTCTATGAAGACTGAGAGTGATAGATTTCTACATGTTAAAAACATCAAGATATAAAATGATCGTGCAGGAATGTAACCATGATCTCATTTAATGGCAGAGAGGGTTCGAAGGGCTGAATGGCCTACTCCTGCTCCTTTTTTAAAAATTTCTATGTTATCAACATTTTTGACCGTAGGGGATGCGATACCCCAGTTGAGCACAACTGGCTCCTCATAAAATGTCACTCTGCAGTCATTGGAGATGAATGAGGACCTTGGTTGATTTCGACACCCTCGCCCAACAACCCTGAAGGTTCTGTCCTCATTGCAATCAATTAACTTATTGCAGGTTGGAATCTGAATCTGGGTATGCCTGTTTTAGGACTGCACCAACAGTGCCTGTATCCAGCAGGCTAAATGGCAAGTTTGCCTCTTTTTACTGCCCTGCCTGGCCTAACCTAAGCTTTAAGATAATGAAAGATGGCATGGCACGGTGGCACAGTGGTAAGCACTGCTGCCTCACAGCGCCAAGGACCTGGGTTCCATTCCCGTCTTGGGTCACTATCTGTGTGGAGTTTGCACATTCTCCCCGTTTCTGCGTGGGTTTCCTCCGGATGCTCCAGTTTCCTCCCACAGTCCAAAGATGTGCGGGTTAGGTTGATTGGCCTTGCTAAATTGCCACTTAATGTCAGGGGGACTAGTAGGGTAAGTACATGGGGTAATGGGGATAGGGCCTGGTGGCTGAGATTGCGGTCAGTGCAGACTCGATGGGCTGAATGGTCTCCTTCTGCACTGTAGGGATTCTATGATTCTATGAAGGAAATACTTTCAAGGAAGTCCAGTTTTATATATTGTTAAATACATAAATATTAAAGATCAACTTCATTCTACTTGTTTGAAACAAGTACAAATCAATGGTGATCCACAGAGCAGCACATCAATGTATGATCTATTCGAATAGACCTTTCTAATACTGCATATATTATGTACTGAAAAAAATTAGTGGGAAGGATTACATGGTGGACCTGAAACCAGCTGGACTTTCTATCCATTGATATCATCCTTTCCACCTGAACTTCCCTATATGCCCCTCACCCAATGTACAGACACAGTGACAGAAATTTGCCCCACTGTATTTGGGACTGAAGAACTGTATTAGGGATACCAATCAACTTGTGTTTAAAAAAACAAAATTTAGTTTGGTACTTTAGATGTCAATTCCAGAGTTTGTATGTTACTGCTGCTCTCAGCAGTGCTATCTAATACTTGGGTGGCAATATTAAACTGGAGAAAGTAAAGGATGCATCACTGTCTGTATGGAGTTTGCACCTTCTCCCCGTGTCATAAGATGTCCTCCGGATGCTTCGGTTTCTTCCCACGGTCCAAAGATATGCTGGTTAGGTGAATTGCCCAGGCTAAATTGTGCTTAGTTCTATTTATTTATTAGTGTCACAAGTAGGCTTACTAACACTGTAATGAAGTTACTGTGAAAATCCCCCAGTCTCCACGCTCAGGCGCCTTGTTCAGGTACACTGGGGGAGAATTTAGCATGGCCAATGCACCTAATTAGCACATCTTTCGGACTGTGGGAGGAAACCGGAGCACCCGGAGGAAATCCACATAGACACTGGGAGAACGTGCAAACTCTACACAGACAGTGACACAAGCCAGGAATTGAATCCGGGTCCCTGGCGCTGTACGGCAGCAGTGCTAACCACTGTGCCAACATGCCGCCCCCAAGACGTCTCTCAAGATGTGTATGTTAGGGGGAATGACGAGGTAGCTACATAGGGTTACGGGATTAGGGCCTGCGTGGGATGCTGTGTCGGAGAATCGGTGCAGACTCGATGGGCTGAATGGCCTCCTTCTGCGCTGCAGGAATTTTGCGATTCTATTGCCTTTTCAATGTTAACAACTGGTTGCTCTAAACAGGTAGGTGGTTGATATTCAGTGGTCAGTGAAGCATGTTCCTGCCAGCTACCACTGTACGTTCCACATCCCCATAATGGAGTCCATGTCGTGCACATCAGCATGGGCTGTGAAAGAGATTCAGTATTCCAAACAAGCTAGCAACAGTGAAATTGATGACACAGCACATCTCCACGGCAAATGATAGTGTGGCAAAAACTATGCAACATGAGGAGCTTTTACTTGGTTGGGAAAAAACAGTTTTAAAAATAACAGTGTATTTTGGTGACTTGCCAAAATTAAAACTATTTTCAGGACAGGAAAGAAATTAAAGAACTTCATAGTTTACGACTGTGTTACACATTGACAAAGTGATTTGAAAATGAACCATTGACAAGTTTTACATTCCTAATTTGGAAATTACGAACGCTGCCAGTTTTAATTATACAGTACAGAGGCATTTTTTTTTTTGAAAACAGTAACGTGTCATTTAACAACCTGGCTATTATTTTGTGCAAACAGCATTATGTCAGAAATCCTGAAACTAAGAATGGATCAAGTTTCTGAGAATCTTGCATGTTTGACTGAAGAATTCTCACAAAGGCATTGTGCCTTTTTAAGATAAATACAATTACCTGCATTACTTCTGCCATCACTGATTGATTTCCATTTACCTTTTTTGTTTACCCTCTGGGTGGGACAAGCCTTTGAAAAAAAAAATTATATACATTTCTCTCAATCCCTATTCTTGTTCCTCGGCCACACCTGTGCATCTTAGGCAGGCAGCATGCAGCAACAGCTTGCATTTATGTATATTCTTCCATGCATAAAAAATGTGCCAAAGTACTTCACAGGGAAAATGGTAGCCACTGCACTAGAGGAAGGAAGATTAGGAGCAGTGGCCCAAAAACTTGGTTAAAGAGAAGTTCAGGGAGGGATTTCAAGACAGTGGAACCTGGGACAAATTGTGAATTTCACAGTTGTTCAACCATTCTGAATCCATCCATTAAGGCCCAAGGACATCATCCTCCATTTGTTTTTTGTTTTGGCGTTAGAAGACTCAAAATGCAAACCACTGCCTCAAGAATTGTATCTCTTGGTCAACTGAAATCATGAAATGAAATGAGCCCATGAAGGCGAATAATATTTAGCAATAGGAAAAGAGGTATTATCAGATCAATTGCACATCATGCGCCTCTTAATTCTATTTTCTATAACTTCAGTGCAAAGAAAATCAGGGAGGCATTTAACAGGCAGTTGACACAATCTCATCTACTTTACACTGTTAAAATTACCCTCTTATTGTGAGTAGCTCACTTGTTTCCTATGAAGCTGCATCAGAGCAAATAGGTGAGAACATGTAGATGACATTGGCTCAATTTCCCCCAAAGCCAAAATAACAGGAGCTGGGACATACTTTCAAAGGTTTTTAATCACATTTCTTTCAACCGCTCCTGCTGATGCTGACACTGGCACTTTGTTCACGTCTTTGAGCCTAGATGTAGTAATGGCTGCTTATTCGACCTTGGGTTGCATCACAGCTGATGCTGATTCTTTCCCATTCTCTACACTTGCCCTTTCAATGATTGGCCACTGAATAACCTGGCTCATTTTGCCCTCTTCCTAATTAGTTGTCCAAGGTCCACTGTGGAAAACCATTGAAAACGCAAGGAAAGGGGTACATCAACTTCAGCTAAACCTGTTAATCAGTATCATTTTCCAATTCTCACTTTCATCACAACATGATTAATTAAACCAAATATTTGAAGTAATAAAACTCAGACTTAATCCATTGGAAGTTCAGAAAAGGCAGCAATTCTGTAAATCAACACCACAATTCATGTTATTAGGCTTCGACTGGAGAGAACTTGCTGTGGGTTAAGTTTGGAAATGAATTTGCTTTATAAATTCTCCTGGGGTACTGACCAGTGATACAGTTCAGAATATAAATTCCCATTTGTAGGCATGGGATTTATCCCAGATTCTGAAGTTTGAGGTCTGGTTGTAAAGTATTCTTGGATTTAGGATTTTGTATTTAGCAGAGCAATTACTTCCACAACTTGTACAAGGTGAACAGCTGGAAGTATGTCTGTTTCAAATCTTTCCTCTCTTAGTTTCTATTGAGTTGTGATGTAAAGATTTGCATCAGTCGACAAGAAATAGTTGATGCAAAATTGTAGATTGGGACTGAAATGCTCAGCGCACCAGTGGCAGGTAATTTAGCACCTCCTGGCATGTAAACTGACTGAAGACTGCCTTGACTGTATACCCCAGAGAATTACCTTCAGAGTAGATCAGCTTGACTCAAACTGAATGTGATGGTGCATGGTGCACGTGGTCCAACTTCATGCAGTTCTGTTGTGAATTCCTAATTCGTTTGAATATAGCCTCCCACACGGACTTCAAATCCACTTGCTGAAGCATTCGCAGTAACGTGGGAAGGTGGATTTAACTCTTTGGAATTTGAAGCGACATCAACAGTTTGTATTCATAGAGCTGCTTTAACACAGTAAAGTGTCTCACGGCACTTCAGGATTGTTACTAAATAAAACTTTATCCAGCCACATTGTGATATTAGGACAGATGACTAAATGCTCAGTCAAAGAGGCAAGTGTTAAGGAACATCTTAAAGGGGGAAGAAAGAAGGGTAGGAGTTTAGGGCAGGAGTTCCAGAACTTAGGACCTCAGCAGCTGAAGGCATGGTCACCAATGGCGAAGCGATTAAACTCGGAGATGGCCATCATATCAGAGTTTGGGGAACCCAGAGGTGTAGAGGGTTGTAGGGCTGAAGGAGGTTAGCGTGATGGAGAGGGCCGAGGCCAGGTGTTGCTGGTGGTGGAGTGGACTTTGGAAAGTGGGTTGATGATTTTAAAAAAGCAACGTTGACTGAGTAGGTGTCAATGTGCATCGCTGAACAGGAGACTCTCCATGGGCCAGCAGAATTCTAGAGGGTGGGAGGCTGGCCAGGGGACTGTTGGAATAGTCAAGTATAGAAGTAGTGGCATGGATGAGGGTTTCAGCAACATAAAGGTGAACAAATTCATCAAGCAAATTGTTAATCTGAGAATGCTTTCCTGGAATCCAAACAAACTTGGAAGATAGCAACTTTGCCTTCTCCATTTTGTTTGGATCAAAAAATTGTCATATCCTTCTGATCCAAACACACTAACACACGTGTAGAAGTATGCTTATGGTGGCAAATCGTTATGCAACCTCATGATATATTTTAAAATGTGCATGTCAAAGTGTATAAGGGTTGCTCCTGCTCCTCCCTTCTCCTTTGATCTGTGTTACCATTTTCCCTGTGAACTGAATTTGTTATGGTTCATGTATTGTCTTCGTGATTGTATTTGCAGCCAATAGTCCAGATTTTGCTGTGGTGATCACGGTGAAATTGTAAAGTGTTTGCCACCATGACTCCACCAAAACTGACGACAACTTCTGGAGTCCACATGTGTTCAGAGTAATATGGGAATCCAGAGGTTGTCAGTGATTCAGTGCTCCTCCATAGGGTGTGCTGTAAAGGCTCCCACAGATTGCTATCTCCCCAGCAATCATGATTTGATGAAAATGTCCGCTCTACCGTTGTTTACTTGCTGTAAAAATGCTTGAATAAGCTACACCTTGTTAAATGAAGTGTACCTAGGTTTTTAATTGCGCACTAACTTCATTATTACTGCTAAACACTCACACACTAGTCCTGTAAAAATATTTTTGGAATGTCAAATTTCCCCATAATGAAAAAGTAATCCACATATTATTTTAAAACAAAATTTTTTTAAAGGTGTGTTTATCTTATTTTAGCTCCTATCTTAATTCGTCATAGTCCTTTATTTCACTATCTGAAAGTGTAAATTATAAATGAAGTGATTCAGTGGTTTTAACTTCCTGGTTTGCTGCATGTGAATACTTAAATGTGATTGGCTCCTTACATGCTTGCTGGGATCAGTGTTGTTGCATGTCAAGACATCCCCTTTGACCGGACACCAGGGTTAACCCGCAATAGGGATACCTTGCTGCAGATGTCTGGATAGCTTTCCTCCAGATCGGCAGCGAGTTCCTTTGCTTTACCACTGACTGCAAAATCCGAGCCAGTGAAGTATCAGCCTTGAAAAAACAGAACAAAATAATGCAGATCCAGATGTGAACAGAAAATGCTGGTAATACTCAGCAGGTCAGGCAGCCTCTGCCTGTGGAGAGAAACAAAGAATTAACGCTGCAGGTTGATGACTCTTCCTCATGACCCTCATCGGCCTGAAACGGTAACTTTCCTTCTCCCCACAGATGTTCCCTGACCTGTTGAGTATTTCCAACATTTTGCCGTTTTTATTTCAAGCATCCTTTAAAGGTTCAAGTTCGAAATACACCCAGCCAAACACAGGCAGGACGGCATGGTGGCACAGTGGTTAGCACTGTTGCCTCACAGCGCCAGGGACCTGGGTTCAGTTCCCGGGTTTGGGTCACTGTCCATGCGGAGTCTGCACGTTCTCCCCGTGTCTGAGTGGGTTTCCTCTGGGTGCTCCGGTTTCCCCCCCATAGTCCGAAAGACGTGCTGGTGAGGTGTATTAGCCATGCTAAATTCTCCTGCAGTGTACCCGAACAGGTGCCGGAGTGTGGCCACTGGGGATTTTCACAATGACTTCATTGCAGTGTTAATGTAAGCCTACTTGTGACCCTAGTAAATAAACAGGAATGTTGGGTTCAAGGAGTTTGATGCTTTTGCATCTCAAAGCTTGCTGTTGTGATTGTAATAAATTAAGACAGATTCCAAAGGTTAATTTTCCAGCATGTCCCTGACCACCATGGAAAAAAGTGTTAGAATAACTTGAGGCTGTAACTTGAGGCTGTTCATAGGATAATAGCTAAATTCCTTATTTCAGACTCTGGTAATTGCAAGTTTAGCCCCAGTGGAGGCTGATGCCCCTGTGTCAGGAACAGAATGCCTTCTGTTTATTTTCTGGATCTCTTTGCTGTTAACCTGAATGGGAGATAAATACTGAGACATCCCAAAAGCTTGTCTGACATTTATTGTTGTGTATCATGCATCAATTTCCACTATTCTCTAACTGGAAAGGGAAGGAAGGAAGACTTTCATTGCACTAACGCAGTTATGGTTAAGGGAAGATTGAACGGAGGTTGTTCCAATTATGAGGAGCTTGATAAAATAAGAGAAACTGTTTCCCCTGGCAGGAAGACTAGTGAGTAATTCCCACTCACCTGAAGAAGGGGCTTGGAGCTCCGAAAGCTTGTATGGCTTTTGCTACCAAATAAACCTGTTGGACTTTAACCTGGTGTTGTTAAATTTCTTACTAGGAAGACTAGTTACCAGAGGACACAGATTTAAGGTACAAAAAACAGAAAATGCTGGAAAAAAACAGCACGTCAGACAGCATCTGTGGAGAAAGAAACAGAGTTAATGTTTTGAGTCTAATATGACTCTTCATCAGGACTGGGAAAGGTCGAAATGTAATGGGTTTTATGGTGTTGAAAAGGGGGAGGGAAGAGAGGGGCAGGTGATGCAAAATAGGTCATGGATAGATTGGAGGTCAGGAGAGATTACATGGGAAAAATTTAAGGTCATTGGCAGCAGAACCAGAGGGGAGGTGATGTGATGTTTTTTAATGCAGCGAGTTATAACTTGGAATGTTCTACCTTGTCATTTTTATTAATGACCTGGATGAGGGCGTGGAAGGATGGATTAGTAAATTTGCGGATGACACTAAAGTCGGTGGAGTTGTAGACAGTGCGGAGGGAAGTGGCAGGTTACAGAGGGACATAGATAAGCTGCAGAGCTGGGCTGAGAGGTGACAAATGGAGTTTAATGCGGAAAAGTGTGAGGTGATTCACTTTGGAAGGAGTAACAGGAATACAGAGTACTGGGCTAATGGTAAGATACTTGGTAGTGTGGATGAACAGAGGGATCTGGGTGTCCATGTGCATAGATCCCTGAAAGTTGGCACCCAGGTTGATAGGGTTGTTAAGAAGGCGTACAGTGTGTTAGCTTTTATTGGTAGAGGGACTGAGTTTCGGAGCCAGGAGGTCATGCTGCAACTGTACAAAACTCTGGTACGGCCGCATTTGGAGTATTGCGTACAGTTCTGGTCGCCGTATTATAGGAAAGATGTGGAAGTGTTGGAAAGGGTGCAGAGGAGATTTACCAGGATGTTGCCTGGTATGGTGGGAAAATCGTATGAGGAAAGGCTGAGGGGCTTGAGGTTGTTTTCGTTAGAGAGAAGAAGGTTAAGAGGTGACTTAATAGAGGCATACAAGATGATCAGAGGATTAGATAGGGTGGATAGTGAGAGCCTTTTTCCTCGGATGGTGTTGGCTAGCACGAGGGGACATAGCTTTAAATTGAGGAGTGAGAGATATAGGTCAGATGTTAGAGGTAGGTTCTTTACTCAGAGAGTAGTAAGGGCGTGGAATGCCCTGCCTGCAGCAGTGGTGGACTCGTCAACGTTGAGAGCGTTCAAGTGGTTATTGGATAAACATATGGATGATATTGGAATAGTGTAGACTAGAGGGGCTTTAGATTGGTACCACTGGT
The DNA here is from genome assembly GCF_964213995.1 of Mustelus asterias. Classification (NCBI taxonomy): domain Eukaryota; kingdom Metazoa; phylum Chordata; class Chondrichthyes; order Carcharhiniformes; family Triakidae; genus Mustelus; species Mustelus asterias. The sequence continues at coordinate 99,703,607 of NC_135811.1, forward strand.
CGGCGCAACATCGAGGGCCGAAGGGCCTGTACTGCGCTGTAATGTTCTATGTTAAAGGGTGGTGGAAGCAAAATGATTTTGCAAAATTAATTGGACTAATACTTGATAAATTTCAGGGCTTTGGGGGAAGAACAAGGTAATAGGACTAATTACTCTTTCAAAGAGTCAAGGGCACAGTGGGCCAAACGGTCTCCTGTGCTGTAGAATTCCATGATTCTATCATTCCTCAATGTTGTTGTTTGACTGTCTAGCAAGGAGAGACATCTTTAGGTTGCCTTTAGCTGAGTTTCCGTCAATGTTGCTAAAGCAGTCATGGCGAGAGTTTGTCACAGGTTCTGTCGACGGTGGTCTGGGAAACTGGGAGAGAGATTCGGCTTCAGCATTGTGGGCCCCTGCCCGGGTCCCATCAGTGGGGTGTGTTGAGCAGGTAACGGAAGAGGGATTTGTGTAGCACGGAAATGTTGGTTTGCTCTGTCGCTGGCACCTACTTGGTGTTGGCACCCAAGTGTGACCAGCCAGCAAAGCAGATTTAAACCCTCGGATCCATCGTGGGACTCACGAGGTTGCACGAAGCGTGTGGGTAATCTGTTTATTTTGTAAAGTGTCGTCTTTGAGCAGAGGGAACTATCGTGAGTTTTTTTTTTGCATTGAAGTATCATAATCAGATTTTGACCAGATTGAATAATCTGTTCACCATCATTAGGCACTGTATTTGCTTTGAAAAAAGTGGTCAATATGTGTTCCATATGCCTAGAAATGCTGATGTCACTGCTTTGGGGTTCTTATTCCCAGCAATATGTAGGAGGCAGGGTCTGTCAGTAGGTTGAGGGGGGAGGGGAAGGGAGGGCAGGGAGTAGAAATTCACATCAAACTCCATTATTTTTAAGGAGCCCCTTTCAGTTTTGCACATTTTAATTTGCACGTGCTAGGTCTGGTGTGTTCTTAAATCAGATGTTTCAGGACAAGAGGAGTAATTATTTTAAACACTGTAATACAGCTCTACAAAGCCCACACACATACAAGAGCTGACTCTTATCCTCCTTCCCGCCCCCTCCACCATTCTCCCTCCCCCTTGTTTTCTGGGGAGGGTCCAGATGCTTCTGCCTGTCTTTTCTACTGTAAGATTCGATTTTAAAGCTGTGGTTATTTGCTGTTTCTCGACAAGTTTTCCTCTGCTCTTACAATTATGTTCTTTTCCAGTGTAAGCACACCCAGTCTGGTCCAGATTTAGAGGAGAAGAACGCCTCTTCAAGGAATCTCTGAGGACGTGAACAGCATTTTACCCACGAGAGTTCAGCTGCAATATACATTAGGATAGTGCTTGGATAGATTCATATGGAACCAATGGCTGAATATCAGGCTTGCCATCCATAAGGAATACAGACTGCCTTTTTAATTTTTCTATTAGGAGAACTGGTGTTATATCATTTTTTTTTGTATGAACCCAGCTTGTTTCTGAAATCAGTTCTGCACGCAAGGCAGTCATTGCCTTTGGTTTCTCTTGACATTTCTCCTATTTGACATGTACTGATCAGCTTCGTGGTGCACATGTGAAGACTATCCTGCACACGTCTTGCTTCAACATGTCAACCAACAGCAGTTCGTGCACACCGCCAGGTAATGGACACGTAAATGGTTACCCAGTGCCCCATTACCCATTCTTCTTCCCACCGGTCATCGGGGGCCTTTCACCACCATCCATAAATGGATTGCAACACCAGCTTCCAGTCAGTGGCTACAGTACCCCCTCACCTGCCAGTAAGTGACATGCCAATGTTTCTATTTCAGATCTGTGTTTTAACAGTAAATAGTTTGGGTGTGTTTGAAAGGAATACTTGAGGTATTCATTGTTTGTGGAGGTTTTATCTTGATATCGCGGCCTGGATTTTTGCAACAACAGGCACATTGATGGTTCACAGAGGCGGCAGCACGTGTTAACATGCTGCGCCACCTTCAATCTGATCCAATCTTTGCCAATGAGATGTCCAAACATGAATTGTGAACTCAGAAGAAAGTGTAAAGTTAGCGGAGTTCTTTGAAAAGGTAGGATAGTCTTTTGGGGAGACAGGATACATTTATGGAGATCTCCAGGGTCACCTTTGTGAAAGGGAAGGTGCCCTTCGGATTGTTAATAGTAGTTAATGAATGTGCATTAAGAGTGGATAAATGCATAGGAGCTGTCAAGGGAACTGTCAATCAGGCCTTTAAGTTATAAAATGAGCAAAAGTGCGGGGTGGGTGACATGAATTGGCACTAGACTGGCATGGGGCTATAAAGGATCATGGGAATGGGTGGGGGTATTGGTTGGCATGAAGGTTATGAGGGACCGTGGAAAGTTGGCGCAAAGGATATGAGGGACCATGTGTGTTGTAGAGGGACATAGGTTAGCATGGAGGGTATGAAGAGCAGAGGACATGGGTTGACATTGGTGGGAAATGGGAGTGTGTCGGATGATGAGGGCTTGAGAGCTGTTTTATTTTTGCAGCTGGGATGAATTGCCTGATCATCGAGACCAGTCTTCGCTCAGCTCAACTCTGCACATGGCAGCCCATGTGCTGCTCACAACTGTTCCTGGAGATGGCGGGCACAACTCTTGTTGATACCCGTCGCATCCAGAAAAAAATCTAACCATCTACGAGTCTGGTTCATGGAGCTGGGAATTTTCCTAACTCTGCGCTCCCGACCCAGGAGCGGAAATTCAGGCCAGTGCCTTTGTTGCAACACACATGGCTGGTCTTCCATCCTTAGCGAATAACTAATTTGTTAGTTTTCAATTTGCTTTATATTTGAAACTGTATTTGGTTTGGCAATGCAAATTTAGGGACAGAAAGACAGTACATGCTTCTGAAACTCCTGGGCAAGTTGATGAATTGATTCTATGTTAAGTAATTGAAACTACTGCTATGCTGGTTTTATGCTGTGTTAGTGCTGCTTGCTACCAACACACAATCCTGTGCAGCCAGTGGTAATCTGCTGAATATACTAAAGCTGGATGACTGGAACTTTACTTTGGGGTTTTTGCTGATTGAGTCCCACACGTGGGGAACCATTTTCATTAACACAGTACAAATTAATACAAAAGCAACATTTTCATAGAATCATAGGATCCCTGCGATGCAGAAGGAGGCCATTCGGTCCATCAAGCCTGCATCAACAACAATCCTACCCAGGCCCTGGCCCTATCCCCATAAACCCACGTATTTACCCTGCTAATCCCCCTGACACTAAGGAGCAATTCAGCATGGCCAATCAACCTAACCCCACACATCTTTGGACTGTGGAAGGAAACTGGAGCATCCAGAGGAAACCCACGCAGACACGGGGAGAACGTGCAAACTCCACACAGACAGTCACCTGAGGCTGGAATCGAACCCGGGTCCCAGGCACTGTGAGGCAGCAGTGCTAACCACTGTGCCACCCATTATATTGTCTGCTGTCTGAACGGATTCACCTTTGGCCATTCAGCAACCAGGACTTTCCTTACCCTTATGCCTGAAAACAGATCAGCACATTTCAGTTTTTTAATACATATACAACTGGAGTCATTGGCCAAAACCGCAAGGGCGGTGAAATCTTCCATGGAGGAATGGAGGACTTTTGTAAATAGCAGTGAAGTTCTAAAGTTCTGCCTGCCGCAGATGTTTGACCTGAGTGGCTTGCAGGGTTAAAGCTTGTAACCAGGATTTGCTAACGAACAAGAATTGTTTCTAATGAGCCCTGTTGGGTGTTCATTTCAATGGGAAATGGAGCGTGCTGTGTTTGTTTCTTTATCTTAAGATATTTCATCAGCCCCGTAGGTAGCACAGTGAGATTGCACTCTTTTCGTTTTCATTGGGGCCCTGGGAGAAGCAGAGAAACTAGAGGCTTTCCTCCAGTTGCATTTATATAACACAACCACTGAAAGAAGCTGTTCTCTAATAACCTATGCTGCATGGTGTTGGATTACATTCAGGAAGATCAACCACAATAGTGAAGATAACAGTGCACTGGTGACTAGTATGGGTGGATGGGCTTTACACGCAACCTATACATATCCAAAAAGCTCCCAAAAGGCAGTGTTTATTCCTTTGTCCCAGATGCAACGGGGAAAAGCGTTTCCTCCGTGGGGTCTCAGAGCACTGGAAGCAATAATGTTTACCTTACAGTGTTGCTGTCAAAGTCAAGACTGCCAACACTGGCAGCACTAAATGTAATTATTAGAGAAATATTGGACAGGACAAGGGAGTTACCCCCTGCAGTTTGAAATTAATGCCTTGAGATCTCTCTTGTCAGCAAGGACAAAGAGACAGAACTCCTATTTTAATCCTCACTCTGCAGATACTGTTAAATTAGCACTAATTGTGAATTTTCTGCATTTCAAAATACTGCTTTTATTTGTTTCTGATTCTTTTCATTTAGATAAAGCTTTTTATTGAACATTAGCCACAGTGTTACATAGAAAAAATATGAAGATTTGGATACAAATATAAATTATAAGTAAGATTGTTGGGAGTTTATCAGGTTTCAAGCTAAATTTGTGCCCGGAAAAGGGTTACCTTCTGCGTGAAGCACTTATCACTGAAATGTGTTGACTTGAAGAGCAATGGAAATTTGAAGCTCTTGTCTCCTTCCACCCCCACTCCTCCCAGTAGTTAGATCAACTGGAAATTCCAAAACATTAGAATGATTGTTAGGTGAGGGTATTGAGGAAGATGACACCAAGGCAGTTAAGATGGAGTTAAGATACAGATCATCCTTGATCTAATTGAATGACAGAACAGGCTTGAGAGCTTGAATGGCCAACTCCTATGTGTAATAGGTGTATTGAAAGTCCCAAGCAATTTTCCATAGAGGACAATCAATGCAAACATGCACTGCTGTGGTTTTGGTGATATTATAGAATCATAGAATTCCTACAGTGCAGAAGGAGGCCATTCATCACATCGAGCCTGCACCGACAATAATGCCACCCAGGCCCTATCCCCGTAACCCCATGTATTTACCGTGCTAATCCCCCAACACTAAAATTTACCATGACCAATCAACCTAACTCGCACATCTTTGGAGTGTCGGGGGAAACCGGAGCACCTGGAGGCAACCCACGCAGACATGGGCGGGGGGGGGGGGGGGGGGGGGAAATGTGCAAACTCCATACAGTCACCCGAGGTTGGAATTGAACCCCGGTCCCTGTTGTTGTAAGGCAGCAGTGCTAGCCGCCATGGGATATGGAGCAGTATTGGAAAGGGGAGATCCCATTGCTGCTTTTCCACATTAGCTCTTTCTCCAACTGCATATATCAAAATACACTTCAGCCTGGCTGTTAATTCAGTATGGGTTAAAATCTTCAGCGATGGAAATGTACTTTTCATGGCTTTAACATGAAAACAGATCAGACATCCTCTTTGCATTTGCCCCAACCTGTCTCCTAGGAAGACCAGTTTTATTTTTACAATTTCATATTGCAGTAGTTTAAAATGCTTGTCTCGTACTCCCTCTGTTCACCTTTCCAATTGCGCCAACATACTTTTGGTGGGGCCCTTTTATATCCACTTCTTCCTGGCATTAGTGGCAATTAGATTTGCTGTTTTTGCATATTATCAATCTGACAGACCTTTTTTTTAGAAAAAAAATTCAGCAATCAATTTATACATGGTACACTCTCGCTGGCAGCATTGGTATACAAGAGAATCAGTTGTCTAAATGTGCTATCTCCCAAATACATTTGTACAATTGAAATGGATGGACACTGTATCCCATGGAAAAACCACCATTAACACAATGACTGTCAAACATAAAGCTATCTGGGACACATCAGGTTAGCTCTAACTGTTCTTTTGCCTTCCCTTTTCCTGATCATGGCAGTTCATACCGGTACAAAGTTCCATGAGTACTTAAATCTCCTCTTAACTCATCCACATTAATAGTCTTCCAGTGGAAAATTTAAAAACAGAGGCTAGGGGCAGACCATGGGGAGCAAGCAGTACAATCAAACCTAATTCTGCTCCTACTTGATGTCCACCATCCCTTTTGATAATGATCCGAAGAGGAAATCCAGTTAATTGTTTCCGGCTCTTCAATAGTCTAGAGAAACTGAATCCAGCCGCACTGCTTCCACAGCCACAAGTTAACTCTGCCCAGGTTTGGGATCAAGCCCGGGGCCTCCAGGTCTCTGTGGCCCAGTGTTAAACCTCGCAGGGCATGTACCTGCTGAGGCATCAGTTGATTGCAACCTTCTCCAAAACAGAAATTTAATATCTTCGCTCTTGTGACCACCTACTGGGTGCCCCCTGCATTCAATGAATGCAAAACATGTGAACCAGCAACAGTTCAATAAAGCATGTGAAAAATGCCATCCAATTAAAGGATTACAAACAATCTAGCCATAATTGCACATTGAGCCAGAACATCGTATCGCATTCTGAGAGGTGGAGTATTTTAATAACAGGAATCTTGTCGTTGATCTGAATATTTTGAAGGTGTTTTGTTCTTAAATCCATTTTTTTTTTTAAACCCCTTTCTTTTTTTTCCTGCTACTCTATTAGATATACAACATCAGGCATCAAATAAAAAGAGGCAAGTTGTCTCCCATAACGTTCAATTTGCTGTGCTGCTGTGTTGTAATATGACAAGCAGTTCACTGTAAAATGAGACACCTCCAGGGTCCCACTTGTCCTCCTCAATGCTGATGAAAATTAAAGGTACTATTAAGAGCTACAGAATGCCTGTCGGCTCAGGTTGCAGAGCTAACACAATTACATTAATGTCTCTCCCGGTGCTGTAGTGATTCCTTAAAGGTCAAGGGACAAGATTTGCCTCTTTTTTTTCCTGGTGACGTGTCCTTCATAGTTCCCTGTGTTTGAGAAACCTCATTGTTCTGCCGTCTTGGAATGTGCACCGGCAATTCTTTACAGTGCGATTAGTTTTAGACTTCTGGCAAGTCTTTGCACTGAGAGATTTGCTTTAAAACAAATTAAACCAGCAGTTTTGACACTAATAATCTGTCAGTCGCTTCATACCTGTCACTGGTGTGGATTTGACAAACTCGCGCTCCTATCCAATCAATTCATGGACAGAAAATCTCTCAGCATTGCTGATCTCTGTATTAAGAGGTCCATGTCCTAAAATTTACCTTTGTATGTCATGCATGTTTAAGGACTCTCTAGGCTCTGCTTCTTCTCCCCACCCATCAGCACCCAGTTTCTTTCCCGATTTTTGACCACCTCCCTTGAAGATTCTCGCTCGCTGCTCCCTGGGCTGCTGCCGGTTTTGAAGCAACATGAACATTCTTAACCTGTGCAGTTGAGTGTTGGCAGGCCATTCAGTTATGGAAGGGATCGCGGTGGAACCTGAGCCTGCCCTCACCCCATAACCACACATGCCTTTTTAACCAGGGCCCACTGCAGGATGATTAGCAACAGGAAATCTGCTTGTTGTTATCCGACTGACAGTCACCACTGCCCCGCATTGCGATCACCCTCATGTCTATCTTCCCCTTAGTAAAAGGAAAGCATTGCTGGATAATCCTGCTTTGGAATTTGAAAATTCTCTTTAAAAACTCTGACCGTATAAATGAGGGTACTAAATTCCTCAGTTTTCTTTCTTGATTCCTCTGATCTCTCTGGGACCAAAGCCCCTGTAGGCAGCTTTCTCCCAGTGCTTATACAGCACTGCTCCAAGCTGACTGCTAGGAGGCACATGTCAAAGCTCCATGAGCATAATCCCCTTAATTTTATTTCCCTTCGGTGATCACCTGTGTTCTGTATACACGTGGGAACTTGGTAACAACAGGGATTGTACTTGCCTTCCACTACTCCTGTGATGCAACTCATCGTAATTCCCTGTTGTTCCAATTGTACAGTAATAACAGTATGAGAGACCATTATACTGCTTTGCATGATAAACAATTAAATCACAAAAAAATAACTCCTCCGAAAAGCTAGTGAGTGAAGATATTTCTGGACAACTCGCTGTAAAAACAAAATGGTTTGTCCCAAACTAAGGTAACTAGGCCATTAGACCTATCCTGAATATCTGTTATTTTTCAGGCCCAGGTATATATTGTCTTATATGTAAGATAACTATTAAAGAGTTGGGGCATGTGACTGACTGGATTACCCTATGGAGCTAATGTTCTGGGATCCCAGGTTCGAATCCTGCCATGGGATGGTGGAATTTGAATTCAATTTTTTATTAAAAATCTGGAATTAAGAATCTAATGATCACCATGAAACCATTGTCGATTGTCAGAAAAACCCATCTGGTTCACTAATGTCCTTTAGGGATGGAAATCTGCCGTCCTTTCCCGGTCTGACCTACATGTGACTCCAGAGCCACAGCAATGTGGCTGACTCTCAACTGCCCTCCAAGGGCAACTAGGGATGGGCAATAAATGCTGGCCCAGCCAGCGATGCCCATGTCCCACAAATGAATTTTTTTAAAAAGAGCTGGATTAGACTCCATGCTAAATGGCTTCCTTCTGTGTCGTAAATGGCTTTCTGGCCCTCACACTGAAATCAGCAAGCTTCAACAATATTTGAAATGAATTGAAATTCACTGGGAACAATTTGCTCCGGTTACTTTAGGTGCGAAAAAGCATACTGAGATGGCTAAACTGGGTTCTGAAAATGAAATGCTGGTTTATTCCACGTCTAGCGCAAGACACCATCTTGGTAAAGTGGTTAAAGTGCTAGCTCAGAGGATCACTAAGGGGCTGACTGCTAACCTGATTTCCTGCTAGCATTCATTAATGTGTCTGCGTGGGTTTCCTCCGGGTGCTCCGGTTTCCTCCCACAGTCCAAAGGTGTGCGTGTTAGGTTGATTAGCCATGGTAAATTGACCCTAGTGTTAGGGGATTAGCAGGGTAAATATATGAGGTTACAGGGATAGGGCCTGGGTGGGATTGTGGTCGGTGCAGACTCGATGGGCCGAAAGGCCACCTTCTGTACTGCAGGGATTCTATGATTAATGAAGCTGCACAGGATTTTGATAGCTCATGCTTAAACTAATGCCCTCTCCTCACAGCGGCCAGTTAAACAGGAGTAGAAGGTAACTGCTGAGGATTTTGAGCACTACAAAAAGGCATTCTCAACTTTCCCTGTTTACATGTTGCTGAAGTTTGAAGGGGACTTTCAAAATACATTGAGAGACTTTCTGGATAGTTTGTCAAAACTTCATCAATGCTGTATCGATGTTTGTTCCAGATATTTCCTAAGCATCTCACAAGAGTAAGTGCTGTTCAGTTGCAATCCCCTCCATAATTGAATGGCCAGCTTACACACAACTGCACAGGTTAAGAATGATCACGATATGTCAGTTATTAGGAGAAAAGAGTGCTTTGTCATGAGCATTTCCTAGGGAAACCCCTTGGCCTATAGATGAAATAAGAGGAGGACATGAGATCAGGCAGGAGGACTAGCTGAGGCAGGAGTCAGGAATGCAGGAGAGTGTGTTGGATTCCTTTCCTCCCCAACAGGTATAAGACATCCCTCCTCTTCAAGATCTCCTTAACCAGGGGCTCCAGAACCATGTCCAAGAATACTTGTGACCCATCCATCCATCCATCCCAGAATAATCCTGAAGCGAGTCGTGGATCAGCCAGCTCATTCCTCACCTTCAGTGGAAGTGAGTGTATGATGCTCACATATACTACTCCACAAAAATTGCTTCTAATCAGCTTGAATGCTAATGGCATGATCTTACCAGCCGTTCGTGCCATGCTTGGCGCCCAGCCAAATCTCCGTTCACTGCAGCAGGATGGGAAAATTCCACCAGCGTGAACAGCCGTAACATTCCAGCCTAAATGTGCAGGTGTCTATTTTAGCATCTTCAGGCAGCTTCAATTGCTGATGAAAAATTAGGCACAAAATTTTAGTACTAAAGCTTTCAAACACCATGCCTTATTAGCACAGCACTTAGCACCCTTTCACCCACTCTTTTTCTGATACTCATTGATCCCAAAACTGATCCATGAGGATAAGCTATTTCCTTATCAGTAGAGGAATCTATAAATTACAGAAATAAAATCTATTACTCAATGGTTGGACATCTCATTAAGATTTTCCAGTATTTGTGCTGATGGTAAACATCTGTTGATAAGTCAAATAGATTGTTTAAAGCAGGAATCAAGGGTTACTTCTACGTATTTGCAATCCTGACGCAAAGCTGCACTCAGCAGGTGTATTTCAGAAACTTGATCTCACTCCCGCCTTGTGATCACACTTTTATTAAAATTATAGTCGGAAATCATAGGTGGAGCACCTCCATATTCCTGATGTGCGCTCCTGCTAGCATAGCTTTGTTTCAGGATCACTAAATGCAAAAAATTATTTCTCTGTTCCTATTATTTTAAAAAAGTAATGGCGAGGGAACAATTTTGAACTGGAATTTCAGGAAATCTGTAATAGCTTGCATGTGAAATATTCATACGATTTGGACTTTGTGAAAAACATTCATGCAGTTCTCTCTTTCCAAATTCAGTTTATGCCTGGACATAGCATTTTGGGCTAAAGCTGTTTCATGTTGACAGAGTGCCGCTGACAGATATGTGCTTCTCTGCAACTCTCTGTGTTCTCTCGCCTCCAGATGAGCTACTATAAACCTTCACTTATTTCCTGATAAGAGGTCTTTGATTAGGAATCGAATCAGGAACAAGATAGAAAAGGGGAGAGAGAGCAGGCCAAAGGTGGCAGTGCGTGTCCATTTGAGCATCGTTCCTATGGGATCCCTATTTAAAAATAAATATGTCTCTCTAACACAAGAGTGAAGCACTGGCGATTACAGGTCTGACGGAGATTGAAGGAACTTGAAGGAAAAGAGAAACTTGTGTTTATAGAGCACCTTTCACAATCTCGGGATATTGCTAAGCCTTTTACAGTCAATGAGTACTTTTGAAATACAGTTCCTGTTATAATGTAGGGCAGTGAAGTAAGCATGAGACGTAAAGCCATTTCTGAATCTTGTTGCAGAATGCCAGCTGATAATTATGCCTAATAATAAGTCAGGGGAACATGTAGAATAAACCGCTATCAGGATTCTTCTGTAGTGGAACTTGATACAAAAAGACCACAGGTTGAGGGTTTGATTGTGATTTTGTACAGTAATGTAATCTTCCCAGTGTTTAAATGAGCCCCATCTCCTTTCCAATATCCGTTTCAGCTATCATGCCGACTAGTTACTTAAGTGACAGCTGAAGAGCTGAAACACATCTCACTGTTTGTTATCTTATCACAATACTGTCAGCTGCCTGCAGGAGAGTGAGATCTGATGATTAAATCAGAATGTACACAACACTGTACTGTGCCAGCACTTAGAAATTATTATTCAAGAGTAATTATTTCAGTGTTAAGCCTTCTTGCAAACTTTTGTTGATAAGTAGATTTTCCCTGATAGCGTAGCCATTCACTCAATGAGCTGCTGAGCCATTCAGACCCGGAAGGCCCCAGGTTTGACCCTCTGTCTCTGTTGAGTTAGCTGATTAGCCAAAGCTGCATTGGGACATACAATAGCATACAGCACCTTCAGGTTACAATGGGAAGAATTGGACCAGCTTCCTGCTCCTGATTGCTATCCAGTAATTCCTTTTTGATGTGCTTATGTGTGGACATCAGGTGAGGACAGGAGGGGGGGGTCAACTGCAATACATTCCTCCCTCCCCATGTCAGCCTGCCTCACTGATTGTCGAAGGTCACAAGTGAATTATGGTCACGTGGTATCAGGTGTGCCCAAGAGCTGTGGAATCATATTCCAGCAAGTCCTGAATTACTCCAGTACCGGGGGGGAAAGAAAAATACATAACTGATAATTGTTTTGCTGTTAAAACCAATTTGTAATCCATAGTGCAGTGGTTCTCGAATTTTTTGGTTGAAGAAACTCTTTTGATTTCTAAAACCATGTAATACTCATACATTATGAAAGCGCTTCAAGTGAAAGAGTGTTCTAATATTCTTTTAAGAAGCTGATATCAATGAGAGAAGAGTGCTTGCTTCTCACTTCAGAGTCTCTCTGTCTTTGTCCGCACAGGAGCCTGTAGGAAGCAGAGCAGGAGAAATGGAGAAAGCATTAGAGGAGCATGGGGGGAACAGAGAGCAAGAGAAAAACAGAGCATGTGTCTGGCTACCACTCATTTTGCTTACTCTTGACCGCAGTCCCCTGGGTGGTCACCCAACCATCAAGCCAGCCCTATGGCATGGACCGCCATGAAATTCTCTACTGACCCTGGTTTGAGTACCACCATTATTGTGTCTTTCATGACCTCAAGATGTTCAGCCACTTCACTGTCTGAAGTATAGTAACTGTTGTTATGTACGGAGAAACAACAGCTAACGGTGAGAATAAAGTGATCAGCTAATCTGTTTTGATTATGTTGGTTGAGGGGTAAATGTGGCGAGAGCTCATCCTCAGCTCATTTGTGAAGAAGGATCACTTGCTCAGCGTTTCAGGAAATTTCAGAAGGGCAGAAGGGCAAAAAAGTAGGAGTATATTTGCTGAGCTTACTTTACAGATATATCTGAGTTGATGAACTATCTCATTGTAAATACATTCAGCAGCAAAATAACAGAAGTTTGTTTGTAGTAAAACTGTTGTAAATGAACAGATGGCATCATGGCTCTGGCCATTGCTGATGATTGACTTCAAAGGGACAACATTACGTCGATAACACACATACATTTGACACAACTGGGCCAATCCAGCCTTTACATTCTATACAAGCACTCACTTTAAGGGGCAAAATACTCCTCCTATTTCTTTTCTTAAATTCATTCGTGGGACATGGGCATCGCTGGCTGGCCAGCATTTATTGCCCATCCCTAGTTGTCCTTGGAGGGCAGTTGAGAGTCAACCACATTGCTGTGGGCCTGGAGTCACATGTGGGCCACACCAGGTAAGGACGGCAGATTTCCTTCCCTAAAGGACATTAGTGAACCAGATGGATTTTTCCGACAATCGACAATGGTTTCATGGTCATCAGTAGATTCTTAATTCGAGATTTTTTTTATTGAATTCAAATTCCACCATCTGCAGTGATGGGAATCGACAATGCCACGAGGCCATTGCCTCTTAGTGTTAGACAAATAAGGGAGATCATACCAGCATAACTTTCTATCCTCCTTAAATACATCTGAGCTTTTTGCTTCAGTTACTATTTGTGGTTAAAAGATTTGAACAAATCTGGTGTGCTTATTTGCAAACATTTAACAGCAGACACAATGCATGTTTAATTTGCAAACATTTAATCGTCGACACACTGAATGTTTCATTTGCAAATGTTTGACTTCACATTGTGATGTAGCTCAAGCTGATACCATCCTTGTCAGTTTTCTCCTTTCTTCTGTTGCTGCCCTGTGGTACTTTTCTCAAGTGGCCATTCTTCACATGTAAGATTTGACATTGCTATCAGACTGTTTGATTGGCACGGAGAGAGAGGGGGCTTATAGCTAATGTCAACCACCTTCTCGTCTAATGTCCACATGTCCACACATCATATAATCAAGCGCTCACTGGCTAGTGATCCAAAGAATGGGTCCTTCTCAATTCTTGATGAGCAAACTCACCACAAACTAGGAATTGAACCTGGGACCAAAAGGGAAAATGCTGGAAAATCTCAGCAAGTCTGGCAGCATCTGTAAGGAGAGAAAAGGGCTGAACCTAGGACCTACCTGGATTGTTATACCAGATGTGGAGATGCTGGCCGGCATCTCCACATCATGACTACCATGGACACCGCAAACTGCCGGCTCCAAGTGGAGAGGATCTCCAAGAAGAATCTTACTGTTGTTGTACCAGAGCCAGGAACTTGACAACCCAACAATCTATCAGGGAGACAGCTGTTATTAAGCTGCTCTTTAACTTTCAGTGAAAGTGAAATGTAAATGTTCCCTTTTGAAATGTTAGCAATGTCTGAGTGTGTGACTGGGAACATTTTCCATGTACTGAAAGTTGCCATGAACATCCGATCCTTAAAACATCTAGCCACATTTACCAGGATTACCTCGGATTCCGTCTCCTTAGTGTTAATGTTCAGTCAGCTTTGCAGTGATCCATGCACAGTGCTGTATTTGGCAGAGTGGCATTTTCAGTTTGGATAAAGTTTCCATAATAAAGTTTACCTTGGCATAGTCTTTATTTTTCTTTGCGTCTTCCAGTCCTTCCATGTCATGCACAGGATGAATGGACAACCCTCTCCTCCTTGTGTTTAGGGCAGTGTTTTCATTCTATAAAGCAAAAAAACATGGATTGGAATTTTAAGATCAACACACTTAGCAGAAACTGCAGGTGAATGTACTGTTCCTAGATAACCACCAGTCCTGTCTTGTGACCAGTTGCTTGGTGGTGCAAGGATGTGCTTGTTAGTTATTCAGGTTTCTTATATTTTTCTTATTGACCAAGAGCCTGGTTTTATGCCGCGTCTTGAAGCAATAGGACTGCTGGGATCAGTAATCGATGTTTTTACTATCAGCGCCATAACAGGAATCAAACTCGCCTTCACCAATACTAATCCTGCAAGAGTGGTTTAAGATAACTTGCTGCTGATTTTCCCTCCACACCTTCCTGCAATTGTCCTGAATGTGACACCTATCTTTCACCATCTGTCTCAGTTTGCAGATTCACAGCCAGAGGCAATGAATGGCATTTAAAGTTTCATGTTTATTTATTAGTGCCACAAGTAGGCTGACATTAACACTGCAATGAAATTACTGTGAAAATCTCCTAGTGGCCACACTCCGGCACCTGTTCGGGTACACTGAGGGAGAATTTAACATGGCCAACCCACCTAACCGGTAAATATGTCAGACTGTGGGAGGAAACCGGACACCTGGAGGAAACCCATGCAGATAATGGGAGAACGTGCAGATACGGGGAGAATGTGCAAACTCCGCACAGACAGTGACCCAAGGCTGGAATTGAACCCGGGGCCTTGGCGCTGTGAGGCAGCAGTGCTAACCACTGTGCCACCGTGCTGCCCCATATCCCTGCATTTTATTTATATTGCATTAAAGGTATTATTTTCAGTGGAATGAGACCCAGTTAACTGTAAAATTTATTTGAAGCCCAAAGAATTCCCCAGTGTTACCTGTCCAGTATAAAATGTGCTTCAGGTAGTCACTGGTGTAAGTTGTGTGCAGTGAGGGTTTTTCTACCAATTTGTGTTGGCACATAAAAAATTTGCCTGAGGAACTTGGCCCATGGCGTAATTGTTTAGATGTTTAGATTGTTTAGATTCTTTAACCTGGTGTTGTTAAAACTCTTACTGTAATTGTTTAGTGCAAAGTTTGATGAGGTAGCAGCATTGAATGGGTTACAGTGTGGGCAAATGAGGGCACAATTTCCATATTGGCTGAAGGGTTGGTGAACTACAGCAGGGTGTGCACTAAAGGAGGAAAGAGTCTATTTGGGATTGAAAAGCACCCAGTCACTGCAAAAGTTTCAAAGACGGAGGTTGCTGACTGAGGCAAATCAACCAGCCATCCACCAAATGAGGAAATATGGGGAGGCAAAGGCCCAATGATATTATGGCTAGACTATTAATCCAGAAACTTGGCTAATGTTCTGGGGACCTGGGTTCGAATTCCACCACGGCAGATGGTGGAATTTGAATTCAATAAAAAATGGAATTAAGAATCTACTGCTGACCATGAAACCATTGTCGATTGTCGGAAAGTCCCATCTGGTTCACTAATGTACTTTAGGGAAGGAAATCTGCCGTCCTTACCTGGTCTGGCCTATATGTGACTCCAGTGCCACAGTAATGTGGTTGACTCTTAACTGCCCTCCAAGGGCAACTAGGGATGGGCAATAAATGCTGGCCAGCCAGCGACGCCCATGTCCCATGAATGAATTTTTAAAAAATTCCTGATATCAGGGAGAAGACGAAAGCGCAAAGGCTAAATATGCAGACACGAGAAATGTGAAATGAAAAACGAACATGCTGGAAACAAGCAGCTGGCCAGGCAGCATCTGTAAAGTGGGGAACAGAGTTAATGTTCCAGGTCGATGATTTTTCATCAGATCTTGAATCTTTCCTGATCAAAGATCAGACCAGCTACATGTTTCCAGCATTTTCCCTTTTTATTTCAGAAGATGAATATAGCCGGATTGCTCAGTATTGCTCCCAGTGTCTGTGAGGCTCACTGATTATGCCGAGGCACTGTGGAAAAAGCAAGTCCACACTGTAAATCTGGGGTCTTTAGCATCGCTGTGAATAACAAACCATTTTGCAGCAAAGCTTTATTTTCTAGTGCAAACGCAGCTTGAGGTAGGTTTTAATCACCGGGTCATTGTATGTTAATCTTGAGGGAAAAGATGGAAGGATTATGCAGTTTAGCAATGAATGTCCTGCTTTGATTCTGTTATGTGGGGAAAAGATGTAACAATTTTGTGAAATTTGGAATAGATTCCAAATATTAGAATTCTTGGCGTGGGACTTTCGATTCTGTTTATACTTCCCTGCAGTATTCTGGCATGCTGCCATGCTGCTTTACGATTAATGGCAAGCTTGCCCAATGGTTCTGACATAGTTAGAGTCTTGCCAGCTGTGGACAACCAACGGCTGTTGCAGAACTTTGCAAGAGATCCAGATCAGTTCCAGCAGTGTTTAGATTCAAAACTAATGATGCTGTCACTGGTGAAGCAAGAAAATTATGCAAGGTCCCTGCCCAAACTTCGCTTTTTCTTATTTGTAACATGACACAGCTGATTTGTAAACCTTCAGGGCTGCCATAGGCCTACATCTTGGGGCAGATTGAAAGGTTTTCCATTGTCTGTGCCCTTTCAGTCCCCTCAACGAGCAGCGCGATGCACAATGGAACAGATCTTAAACTAAATATCTTTATAATCTTGGACTAAAAGACATGAATTTGCTTTTAGCAAGGCTTTTCCATCATTGACTGGAAACTGCCTGGTTAGAATGGAAGACTTGAGAAATGCACTGTTAACTTCGAATGGTCTAATCTCTTTGGTAAATCCCTAGGCATCTAAAACAGCGTGAGCTTGTTTATCTGCTTGGCCCAAAGGAGAGGAAAGGTGTGTAGAGCCATTATTGTGTTTATCTTCTGGCATGGCAGCCCTTCCTCGAGGGAACAAATTGTTCTTGATTGTGCTCTGTAAATATCTTACAGCTTTTTAGCTTCATGGGCAGGAAGGGAGAGACAGAGAGATGCACAGCAAATGATCTGTGCACACGTTAACTGTTTGTTTGTTTAATGCTTATCTCTGTTTGTATTTGGATTGAGGGTTTCAAATCCCTTTTGTTTTTGGGCCCACAGGCCTTTAAAATAGTTTCTGATCAACAATATACGACAGGCATTAAATTGCAAAGGAGCACAGAGGCCAAAGCTCTAATGGCACATTTATATCAACACTTGTTCTAAGACGCCTGGTATTCTAAATTAATTCCTTATACATTGGGAACCATCAAAGGAGTATTGCAGCAGTCACATGTGCCCAGATGGTGTGCAAGCCAGCATTTAAAAGTCAAAACTTCGATCATTTTCGTTTTATGTTGCAGCAGACCTGGGGGAGAGAGGAGGACTTTACAAGCAAACAAAACTGTATTAATGATCTGTGCGAGTGGGCAAGAGAATTCAGCTTCCCAGCAACATCTAGCAATAAACATAGAAACTAGAAGCAGGAGTAGGCCATTTGGCCCTTCAAGCCTGCTCCGCCATTCATTTTGATCATGGTTGATCATCAAATTCAATATCCTGATTCCCTCTTCTTCCCATATCCCTTGATCCCTTTAGCCCCAAGAGCTATATCTAATTTCTTCTTGAAATCAGACAATGTTTTGGCCTCAACTACATTCTGTGATAGTGAATTCCACAAAGCGTTATGAAACCTACGACATAAAGCATGTCCTACTGCCTCCACAGGTGCTGTAATGCAAAATTGGGTTCTGAAGATTGTCACTCATGACTTGGTGACTTTGGGTAACCGGTGATAATCTCAAAGTAAACTTGCTGGATTTCTAACGGTCAGCATTGCTGCTGACTATGTGAGACTTACACATTAGGAATAGTGCTCCATGTACCCCACCAAATCCAATGTGAAGACAGCTTCAATGCCACATAAAGGGACAAAGGCCCTTTATGTTGATTCCAGCTTTCCAGTGTCATTCACCAAGCAACTGGGACTTGGGATATCCATACATCATAATGCAGTGTATGTGCAGATTAACTCCTTTAACTCTGAGAACATAAGATACTCTAATTTTAATTTTGTTGTTGAGACAAACCTGCTGAATGTAAGGGCCGGATATTTTGAAGAATTTTCCTGACTCTGCGAACCTTTGATAGGCAGGCGGGAGTCCCTTTCCCCTTGCTGACAGATCCAATATGTGCCTGCATGGGAAGGGGGCAGGACGTGAATCTCACAGGGCCATTTGAAGTTGGTGCTAAGTTCAAACAAACTCCATTTTGGATGTTCCAAGTGCCTTAACCCACCGCATAGGAATCACAAAATAATGGAGTAGATGTGAACACTCTTGATGGCAACATAAAGTCTGTTTAAGTGTCGTGATCTGAAGTTTTTAAAAATGCCCTACACTTTAAATTTGAAAATAAATAGGCTGAAGCTGTCAGTGAGAGATAAAATCATCTGTTGGATTGTTTTAATTGAGAGACCAATTGGTGTGGATTAGAAAAAAATACCATTTGTTTGTGCAGTTTCAATAGAGTTCTTTATTGACATTTCCGAAGGGCTCTTATTATGTCATTATGAATGCTTGGCTGAGTTACAAAAGCTCTAGTTATTTCAGCAGGGGGTTCTGAGTTCATAGTTTAACAGTTTAAAGAGGCTATTAAAAGATTAGTTGTCTTCGATGTGAGGTCTAAGCAGAAGTTTGTTTTTATAAAGGATTGAACACTTAAGATTTAACAGCTTTAAATGTGTTGTTGTAGAGGCTAGCAACATGGCAGTAAATGTAAAGAGAGAAAATTACATTCTAACGTTGCAGACCAGAGCACAGTTGCAAGAATATAAAAGCCCCTTTAAGCTTTGTCTTATGAATGGCAATCATCAATTTGATTGATAATGGTAAGCTGTTATTGAGGATCCCACGCAATTAACATTTTCCTGTGATATTTCTAACCTGTAGGAATTCGATAATGTGAACAAAGCTAACAAGACAGGTTTGTACCCTGTTGAAAACCATTACATTATGTTATTGAGGCAAACCTGAAGAGCTGACCACACTTTGTTTTAACAAACGGAAAGAAAATAGATTCTTAAGCAGATTGCCCTTCGTGTAGATAGTTGGCGGCTTTCTTGTAAGAATTGCCTTAAACATTTCGAAACCTGGTGTAAGACCTTGGGGGAAGTGTGCAGATTCTAATTTACCTTGCAATTTAATCTTTCAGCAACATGTCTACTCTGCAGAAAGATATTGTGTATTGGAACACAATTCATGAGAGCGTTAAAATGGACAGTTCATTCTATTCAAATTGTTTCCGATGGAATGTCAGTTAGAATGTTTCGGGATTTAATTCCCTGATGAGTGAAAACCTGAAGGTGTAATATTTAAAATTCAGCCATGGAAAAGCACGGCTTCATCTCACCTCAGTGGGAGGTTTCCATTGGAAAACTAAAGATAGCACCTAATGCCCCACTTAATTTAAATCATTGTGTTTTGTGGAAGAAATGCAACCCCTTAAGGTTAATAACTCAGCAGACTCAATGGCCACCTCCTCCTGTTCTGTTCTATTCTATGACGCCATGTATTATAATGTTATGTGCTCCCAACCAGTGATTTTCTGTCCATTGATGTTAATGGGCAGAACATCTCTGGCTGGGAGGATAAAATTCTGCAACAATACATTCCTGGCATGTGAGAGGAATGGGGATATCAGAATTTATACTTGCTGCCACTGTCAGGGGAACTAAACCCTCCCGTGAGGTTTTGTTGATGGTCTGTGATGATTAGGTGCCGGTGATGGCATTTACACAATTGATCTGATTGTGGGTCAGTGTGCATGTAGAGAATAAATCGATAGGATCATAAATGTGCCTTTTATATTAACTGCTGCAAACTTCCGCATGCATTTTATAGTTGTGTTTGTGGCTTCTGAATAGCTGTTCGTCCACAGTTTCTCCTTTTGCGTGCAGACGTCTTTTGAGTGCTTTGTCCTGAAAATAATACATAATGACATTTTAGTTAAGTTGCTATATGCATTCAGGAGAAAGCACCTTAACTGCACGTAATCTTGGCAAAAACCTTTTTTTAATCTTTTCTTTTGAGTATTTTCAAACTAAGCCCATCGATCATTAGCAATAGACTATGGAGATCCATCACCTTGTCACTCTACATTTATGAATAAACAACATGAGGAAACCAGTGTCTGGGAAGAAATTAATAATAATATCAGAATCCAGGCAATATTAATCTCTCAGCACGCAGGCCAGGAATTCTACATCACAGGTCTAAGCCGGTGAATGGAACTGGAAGGTGCAGATTGACTGAGGAGTTATTTTAGAAGTTTGAAGGGTCAGTTTTCTTGATGTCTTAATTGGATGAAGCTGCACAGTCTTGTATGTTATTAAGTCAGAGAAATGTTCAAGAAATGATTTCAGCTAGGATAGCAACTGGACCACAAATTGTTCTCGGTGCCTCCTGATTAAGGAGGAGAAGAATGAACCACGATTTTTGGTCCTGAGCATCATCCAGTCTATCAGATCCAGTTCACCTCTGATTGAGGCCCAAGTCCCATTCATGTGCCACCCTGTTGTTCACAAAACGTACATTGATTCTTGGAGCAGTACCACCTCAATGTTAAAATTCTCAGCCTTGTTTTCAAGTCCGTCCATGACTTCAAACCCTCCCCAATTGGGTAACCGGCTCCTGCCCCACAACCCTCGATTTCTAATTTCTTCTGCATTCCCAATTTCTTTCTCTTGACCAGTGGTGACTGAGCATTTAACTGCATAGGCACTAAGCCTCTCTCTCTTTTACCCTTTTAAGACACTCCTTAAAAGCTAGCTCCTTGTTCAGACTTTTGTCACAATTCCTAATACCTCGTGGGCTGGCTGTCAAATTCTATTTGACGTCAGTCTTACGAAACACCTTGATATATTTTACTATGTTGAAGATGCTACATAAATGCAAATTTTCATGGCGTGAGCCTGTCAACAGTAGCTGCTTAGCTCAGAAATGAAGTATGGCAACTTGGGTGAGCTGTGTTTGCAGTGTCAAATCCAGCAGCACCCGCTATGCAAGCTTCAAAAAAAAAATTATGCCTGATTGCATTTGGAAGCATGAGACGCACCCAAAAAGGGTGATCTTTGCTGGTGCCCTGAAGTCAAAATCTTGTAAATGCTGCTTCTGATGGAAGCACTTACCAATTCCTCTGACTGCAGGAGATCTGAGCCCACCTATGTCCATCAGTGCTGCTCAAAGCTATTCAGAAAATATCACCATGAATTGTGGCTTTTGAGTAACGTAAACTAAGCAGATCCCCCGGCACCAAAAGCCTGAAGTATTGCAGAACTGCGTCTTTTTGAAGAGGTTAAGTAATATAAACACAACATTAAACTGGACAAGCGCGCGATAATGTCTTTGGTGTTAACTAAGGCCACACTCACCTACCCAAGTTTAACACTGGCGCGAAACTGAAAAGATCTTCGAAACTTGGCAGCGTAGGTCGGCTGCCAAGGCTTACACTGACTCCCGAACTAAGTAGTGTGAGGTTTTCTCCTTCAGTAAGAGTCTCTGCTTCACCCTGATGTCATCCCAATTCCTGAGGCTACATATTTCCACTGTAAATGCAGCATCAGTGTGAAGTCAAACCGCTTGGCACTGTTTGAATCCACCCCCAGTAACATTTCCGCCTTTGAATAAAGTTATGCGTGAAGAGGAATCTTCATTTATAGTGGACTTTTTGTGAAACGTTTTCTGTTAAATTGATCTCAGTGTAGGTCTATGAGACTATTAGCTCAGATCACTTAGTAAGGAAATTCTTGTTCATGGTCTTGGAACGCAATGAGATTGAAATTTCACAATCACTTCCTTGGTGAAAGTCTATCATGTCATTACTAAACAAATGCAGTAAAATGCAGTGTCTTGCTATTTGATTAGAAAACTGAAGTTAAAGTATAAGAGAAAATAATGTCTAGTTCGTTCCATACGTGTTTTGCATCAGTAGGTCTGTTAAATTGATAGTGGCCTATTGGGAAACATGCTTTGTGTCAATACAGCGCAATTTTAAAATTTCTGTAATGGAATGGAAATCATCCACAGTATATATTTCTGGCTGTGTGTCAACTTGGAGATGTATAGCATTCCATTTGCTCGGTTTATGTTAGTAGGGATGGATGATGTGAATGTGTGTCTATTGGGTAAGGCTGTTGAGTTACAACTGCTCTACGGTTCAGAGGTGCTGTAAATCTGATGCAATGGTTGTGTTTAAAGTCTTTCCAAGCAAAATGTTAGGAAGTAATGTATATACCAAAACCATTGTGTCCATGCGATTGGTATAAATTTGCTGGAAGGAGCTCTGTTTGTTCATTTTTTTAATGTACCCACATCACTCCCAAGGGAACATTTTTTTTTAAAAGGGTTAGGAAATTGATCCTTCATCCCAGCTGGTCCCATATCCCTCTCTGCAGCCTCTGTAGCAAATGCCATAACAAACCTATCACATCTGGCACTTTATCATGCATCATGTCTGGGAAATAGCTGCTGGCTACAAGTTGGTGGGGGTGTGCAACTACACCTCGTTCAGTTCCTCCATGCTCAAAATGGCAGCTCTGGCAAGACTGCAAGAACACTGCTGTGCGCCTATTATTTTGCATCAACAATTTTACACATGTACATTTGTTGGGCAGGTTATTAAGTTTTATAATTTTGAAGTATTAATATTGAGGAAAGTTGCTGATTTAGAAACATGCAACTTGCCCTTTTTAGGCTCACAATTACAACACAAAAAATATGCTGAACTTAGAATTTCAGACATGCTTTGTACTCCCAAGCAAACATTGTAAAACACTGCTTCTAACTCTCAAATGAACATAGAAGACACTTGTTACCAGTATCTAAAAATCTCTAGCCCCAATTTTAACTCTGAACCAGAGCCATATATGTGGGGGCTGAGAAAAGGGTTTCACTTAACTCTGAGAGAATTTGCTTTTGTTCTTTCAACACAGTGCTAGCTAGCAAGCAAGTATTTCTTGAATATCCCCAGTTGCCCTGAGCAGCTGTTGATGGACCCGCTTCTTGAGTAAAGGTTTTTTTTCAACTGAATGGTTTGCTAACTTCATGGGACATTAAAGAGTCAGCCATGGAATGTGGGATTGGAGTCGCATGTAGACCGGATCATGAAGGGGGCACTGGTTCCCTTCCCTGAAGAGACATTAGTGAACCAGTCGTGTTTTGAGAACAATCTGACAGCTTTCATAGCCACTAGAAGAATATGAAGGAGAATATTAGTGGTATCAGATTCATAATCAAAAACAGCAAAGAGAAAATCAAAAAAGTGGAGAATGAAATAAATCAGTGGAATATAGCATTAAATGCCGCAGAAAGGATCAAAGGAACAGGGGGACAGAGAGGGGAAGGGAATAAATGTTAACATTTACATATTGCAGGAGAGTACCAACAGAAAAACAGGGCCGAGAGAAATTAATAACATTGGGCTTATTAATATGGCACAGCTGGAAAACTAGTTCAATCTATTACAGGAAGCAATCTAAACATATTTAAAAGAGCAATAACTCACATGGATTTTTAAAGACTGTTTATGCCTCCCTGTTGGAATTACTGCATTTCTTTGAAGATGTATGCAACATAGTTAGTGGATAAGTGTTATTATTTCAGAAATTATACAATTTGACATTTGGGGGTGTATTTAATAAGATCCCTCATGAATGAAGCGGTGTGTTTCAAATGAAAAAGTCTTTGTGTGATTGACTAACGTTTTGACTTGGCGATAGATAATATATTATCAATAAGGAAAGAGAGGATTAAGTTTATATACTACTTATTACGGTTTCTCGGCTTTCAAAGCAGTTTACGTACAATGAATTGCGTTAAGTGCAATGTACCAATGCCTAATACTAACGATGATCGTGATTGGAATGTGTAATAAAATGTTCAGAGATCTGTGACTGTAGTGTTGTTATTATCTTGGTGGGACTATTGTATAGCATGTTTGATGCCACCAGAAGTTTGTGGGTGGCACTGGAGACAGCTTTATAGAGTTGGGTGGATAAGGTTCTGTTGATCCACTCTGCTCAGTTTCTGATTTGAACTATGTGTAAGAATCATGGGATCCCTACAGAAGGAGACTATTCAGCCCATTGAGTCTGCACTGACAACAATCCCACCCAGGCCCTATCCCCGTAACCCCACATATTTATCCTGCTTGTCCCCCTGACACGAAACGGCAATTTTAGCATGGCCAATCAACCTAACCCGCATATCTTTGGACTGTGGGAAGAAACCGGAGCACCCGGAGGAAACCCACACAGACTTGGGGAGAATGTGTAAACTCCACACAGCCAATCACCCAAGGCCAAAATTGAACCCGGGTCCATGGCGCTGTAAGACAGCAGTGCTAACCACTTTGCCCAAATGGAGCAGGAATGAGCGAAACTTGAAAAAAAGAACTCTCTCAGGACAGTCTCGCACACATCTTGGTGGCTGACCAAAAAGCGGTACTGTTGGTCATGTGGAAACAGGATACCTGTTTCTGGCTGGTGAAATACTCTCAATGTGGAATGTTATATTTCAGGTTAGAAACTCCAAAGTGTTTTATGAAGCCTGCCTGAATCATTAGTTTTGGATTTTGAATTTGGCTAGGATAAGCATGAGATGTTTCACTTCAGGTATGATTCAAGTGACCCACTGGGGAGCTTTTATTAAACATATCTTTAAGAATATAGTTAACATGTATAGTAAGAAAATTAGCAAGAACTTTTATAACTTACAAACAAGAAACAAACAATCATGATAATGTATGACCCTTGATGCCACCAGAAGTTATAACCCTTAATGAATATATATAAGCTGTCCCAATCAAAACCAAAACCTCCCATAGACAAAAACCATTTCACAGATTTAACACAGCACAGACTAATGTTCACGTGATACTGGGATCGAGGCCATAAGTTGAATTCTGCAGTCAAATGCTCTTGAGACTCAAAAGAGTTTGATGACAAGACAGCTTCCCAAAACACCAGAGCGGCTCTGGTCCAGCACCCCAACAACAACAGGTTTTCACCCTTCAGGAAAACAAGTTCTTGTTCTCAGCTAACCAACAGAATTTTCAAAACAACAAGGAGAGAGGGAAAACACTTCTTTTTAGCTTGCTGCCTCTTCTAAAACTAAAAATCAAACCTGCAGCTCCAAACTGAAACTGAAATGAAATCCCTGTCACCCCCCAACAGTGACATCACCTAAAGCTGAGAGCATGAATTTTTTTAAAACTCTTAAAGGTACACTAACATCATATGAAAAAAAAAAGATGTAT
The DNA here is from genome assembly GCF_964213995.1 of Mustelus asterias. NCBI lineage: Eukaryota > Metazoa > Chordata > Chondrichthyes > Carcharhiniformes > Triakidae > Mustelus > Mustelus asterias. The sequence continues at coordinate 99,729,040 of NC_135811.1, forward strand.
TTTCTGGCTAAGACTTTCCTTGAAGGTTTAGAGGTCCTTATTGCTTTGTGAATAAAAAAACCTCTTATGTTGGTGGGTTAAATTAAATTGTGTGGAAAAACAGGCACCTTAAGAAAAGAAATAAAATTCAGAGATATTACAAGGAGTCACATGGCAGGCAATCATCATTAAGAAGCGTGAAAGAGAAAGATCATGGTGGTTAAGGCAGCAGATTGCAAAATACATGCTATGTCATGTCATAGGTGGTTGAAAAATAACTACTGAGATCCATAGAATGCAAATTTCACAAAGTTATACCATGAGTGACGTGGAGCATGAGAGCATCATCTCAGAGGGAAAAAAACTGCTGGTATAAGGTTCGAAGAAGAAAAAAAGACTTGCATTTTTATGGAGCCTCATCACATCTCAATATCTCGATTTCATATGGAATGAATTACTTTGGTGATCAATAGTTAGAGGCAGAGATGGAAAGTATTTTTGTATAATGAGATGTCAACAGCAGCAATGAGATGAATGAGCACTTGGACTGGGTTTTGGCGGTGTTTGTTGAGAGGGCAGTGTTGGATGGAATGGAAAGCAGTCAGTAAGAGAGTCTTGTATTCATGTAGCACCTAAATGTGCCGTCAGCACATTTCAAAGCACTCAGCAACTCATTAATTACTATTGAAGTGTAGTCGGTGCCATTATATAAACAGGTGTGACAGCCAGTTTGCACACAGCATGATCCCATTAATGTCAATTGAGAAGGATATGGAAACATAGAAACAAGAAGCAGGAGTAGGCCATTCGACCCTTGGAGCCTGCTCTGCCATTTATTATGATCACGGCTAATCCTTAAATTCAATATTCTGACCCCACCTTCCCCCCGCAATATCCCTTGGTCCCACCTTCCCCCCCAATATCCCTTGATCCCTTTAGCCCCAAGAGCTATATCTAATATCTTTTTGAAATCACACAGCATTTTGGCCTCAATTACTTTCTGTGGTAGTGACTTCCACACATTCACCACTCTCTGGGTGAAGAAATTTCTCTTCACCTCAGTCCTAAAAGGCTTAGCCCTTATCTTCAAACTATGACCCCTAATTCTGGACTCCCCCACCATTGGGGACATTCTTTCTGAATCTACCCTGTCTAACCCTGTTAGAATTTTGTAAGTTTCTATGAGATCCCCTCACTTTTCTAAACTCCCGTGAATATAATCCTAATCGACTTGGTCTCTCCTCATATGACAGACCTGCCATCCCAGGAATCAGCCTGGTAAACCTTTGTGGAACTCCCTCTATAGCAAGGACATTCATCTTCAGGCAAGGACATTCATCTTCAGATAAGGACACCAAAATTGCACACAATAGTCAAGTTGTTGCCTTACCACCTCCCTCCTTATACAATAACCAATCGCTTGAGTGGAGGGCTAGTTTGAGGCATCTGTTGTCACTGTGAGGCGTCATTACTTTAATTTGGCACAGGGGGTGGAATTTGGTTGCAGTGAGGAATTATTTTGGGAGATATAGTGCTGTGGGGATTGATTTCTGTGGTGAGGGGTTTATTTATTCTGTGTATGGAGGAGTCTTTGGGGGGATTTAGAGCTGTGATGAAACAAAGTTGTGATTATTACATGCAAAATATAAGTTCTGGAATAAGAATAGAAAATGCTGGAAACACTCTGGTGGTCGGACATCATGTCTGGAGAGAGAACTAGTGTTAGTTCTGTGTTTCTCTATCTACAGATCCTGTCATACCTGCTGTGTGTTTCTAACATTTTCTTTTAAATCTGTCCTATTTTAGTGCATCTTCACACACACTTCTTCCCTTTAGGGAATGGTGGGGAATCATAGAATCCCTACAGCAAGAAAGGAGGCCATTCGGCTCATCGAGTTTCCACCAACCACAATCCCACCCAGGCCCTATCCCCATATATTTACCAAAGCTAGTCCCCCTGACACTAAGGGACAATTTAGCATGGCCAATCCACCTAATGCACACACCTTTGGACTGTGGGAGGAAACTGGAGCATCCCGGAGGAAACCCATGGAGACACGGAGAATGTGCAAACTCCACACAGACAGTGACCCAAGCCGGGAATCGAACCCGAGTCCCTGACGCTGTGAGGCAGCAGTGATGACCACTGTGCTGGGAAGTGGTGGAAGGATTTCTGAGCTGATTATCAGCCCATTGAACTGCATTATGAATGCTCCTCCTGTGGCTAACAAGTCCTGGTGTTGGACTTGAACCCGGAGCTTCTGGTCCAGAGATAGGGACGCTACCACTGCCACAAGACCTCCTAATGCTTTTAATATTTTCTGTTTATACTTCAGGTTTCCCGCATCTGGAGTGTTTTTTGCTTTTGTTTAAGCTTAGCAGTAACTTGTTTAAATTCTGGAGTTGATTGCCGTTTTGATTCGAACCCCCCTGCACTCATAGTCAGGGCTGGCAAATGAAGTCGGGCGAGTTTAGATGACAAAGGGCAGCTGGCACTCATAGAACCTTCCCCTCCCCCAGCATCAGTCAGGAGGAGAGGGAGAAAAATAGTGTGTGGGAAGAAATTACAGGGTAATTTAACGTTGGTAGAAATTTACTGCCAAGCTGTGACTAATTATCTCCTAAAGGAATCTGAATTGAAGACCAGCATCGGATGATGACGTTGCAGTCATCCTGGCAGTTCAATTGGTTAGAAGACCATCTATGGGATTTCATGGAGCCATCTGGCAGTCAGTACTGCTGCAGTTTTGGTATGATTGATATAAGGAGGAAGCATTTACTCTCAAGTGTTTTAAAAGCAGTTTTATGATTTCACGAGAGCTATTTACCAGAGGAAATATTCTTGGACATCTTTTGGATTCTGTTCCAGGCAGTGGATAGACTTTTGCCTCAATCCTTTACTCACAAAGGAATGTTGTCAGAGGTCATATGACTCAGGTCACTATGGCAAGCCATAGTGAGCAGAAAATGCACAAAGGCATTTCTCCAAACATGATCATCTTCATAAAAAGAATGTAAATGCATTGTGTGCGGTATCATTTTCAGTTGCAAGTTACCCACATACATGATCTATAGAGAACATCATCACAGGCGAACAAAGAAACTGTTCATTTAGTCTGTCTCTACACACGCATTTCACACAGGTCTTCTAATGGTATGTGTGTGGCTTTTTATTGGTTGTTTGTCGGGTGTCTGCTGGTTCCTGGGATGACTTTGCCTCTCTGGGGAATGTCATTGCCATGACAAGTGTTGCTGCTGATCTGTTGGATTTGACCTCTGGGACTGAGTTCTGTTCATGAAGTCAACTCTTCCTCATCAGCTGTCTACTGTGAAGGGGTAGCTTCTCTGGTTGCACATATGTGTCTGCGATTGCGAAGATATATCTGTTTTTATTTTCACGTTCAAGGGGACAACTGCTTTACATGGGTTCCAAGTTGCCATTTTTGAAGCTTTCTATATCTGGTACCCACTGCATTGTGGATGCTACCATTGGTTTCTGTTTAGTGGCCCATGGTGTCAACTGGCTGGAGCTACTCAAGCTTGTGACTTCTTGGTTCATCTCACCACTGCTGTCGGAACTCATGTCTGCTGCTGTCTTTTACTTTGTCCATTTCTTCTTCTTACATAAGGCTTTTGTTGAGTGTGTTGAATGTTTGCATTGTCAGCTTTCCAACATTTTTCACTGCTACCGTGCTTCTCATCCGCTTACTTGATTACTCCCACCTTTTCAGGCTTGCATATCCTGTCTTGCAGGCTGGGCTTGAGAGCAGCTGGGACTCTTCTTGAAAGATACTGAGATAGTTTCTCACACACTCATCTGCTTAAAGGTGATACTCATCAGAAAGGCACCCAACACCTGTGAAATTTCTAATTTGTCAGGATCTGTTCAGCAGTCAATGACTAGGTACCATGGGAAACGAAGAAAAGTACAGCACAGGAACAGGGCCTTCGGCCCTCCCATCCCATTTCGATCGTGATGCCCTAACTAAAAAAAAAAGTCTGCCCTTTCTCGGTCCATACCCCTCTATTTCCTCCCTATTCATGTATCATCCATGTGACTCTTAAACGTTTCTAATGTGCCTGTTTCCACCACCTCCTCTGGCAGCAGGTTCCAGGCACCCACCACTCACTGCGTGAAAAATGTGCCCGCACATCTCCCTTAACATCTCCCTTAAACTTTCCCCCTCTCACCTTGAACCTGTGCCCCCTTGTAATTAACACTTCACAGTGGGAAAAAGCCTCTGACTACCCGCCCTCTCTATGCCTCTCATAAGTTTGTAAACCTCTATCAGGTTTCTCTTCAACCTCTGTCTTTCCAGTGAAAACAATCCTAGTTTATTCAACCTCTCCTCATCGCCAACACCCTTGAGACCAGGCAACACTGCACATCTCTTCTAGTGCATGGAGGGTTACCAGTCCAATCTGACTTCACAGCGAAGATGAGAGGATTCTACTACCTGGAACTTTAGATCTTCTTTCTTCCTATTGCATTGGGCTCTCTGCTAACTTTGGCCGCTTTGGGTGAGCACCTAGCATTGTTCCATCCTATAATCTCAACTTTACCTTTGATGGCTTCATTTTCAGGTAACCATCTTGAGAAACTACATGCAGGTCTGCAAAGCTCATGATGTTACACGTAGCACTGACGTCCATCTGACTCTTCACATTGGCTTGATGTTCTCCTCCTGCAGTCATCATTCCAGTCGGGATAAACCATTTTTTACCTTCAGACTCAACAGTGCCAACCTGTTCTAGGGTATCGAGGGATCCATAAGACCATAAGACATAGGAGCGGAAGTAAGGCCATTCGGCCCATCGAGTCCACTCCACCATTCAATCATGGTTGATTTCAACTCCATTTACCCGCTCTCTCCCCATAGCCCTTAATTCCTCGAGAAATCAAGAATTTATCAATTTCTGTCTTGAAGACGCTCAACGTCTCGGCCTCCACAGCCCTCTGTGGCAATGAATTCCACAGACCCACCACTCTCTGGCTGAAGAAATTTCTCCTCATCTCTGTTCTAAAGTGACTCCCTTTTATTCTAAGGCTGTGCCCCCGCGTCCTAGTCTCCCCTGTTAATGGAAACAACTTCCCTACGTCCATCCTATCTAAGCCGTTCGTTATCTTGTAAGTTTCTATCAGATCTCCCCTCAACCTCCTAAACTCCAATGAATATAATCCCACGATCCTCAGACGTTCATCGTATGTCAGGCCTACCATTCCTGGGATCATCCGTGTGAATCTCCGCTGGACCCGCTCCAGTGCCAGTATGTCCTTCCTGAGGTGTGGGGCCCAAAATTGCTCACAGTACTCCAAATGGGGCCTAACCAGTGCTTTATAAAGCCTCAGAAGTACATCCCTGCTTTTGTATTCCAAGCCTCTTGAGATAAATGACAACATTACATTTGCTTTCTTAATTACGGACTCAACCTGCAAGTTTACCTTTAGAGAATCCTGGACTAGGACTCCCAAGTCCCTTTGCACTTTAGCATTATGAATTTTGTCACCGTTTAGAAAATAGTCCATGCCTCTATTCTTTTTTCCAAAGTGTACGACCTCGCACTTGCCCACGTTGAATTTCATCAGCCACTTCTTGGACCACTCTCCTAAACTGTCTAAATCTTTCTGCAGCCTCCCCACCTCCTCAATACTACCTGCCCCTCCACCTATCTTTGTATCATCGGCAAACTTGGCCAGAATGCTCCCAGTCCCGTCATCTAGATCGTTAATATATAAAGAGAACAGCTGTGGCCCCAACACTGAACCCTGCGGGACACCACTTGTCACCGGTTGCCATTCTGAGAAAGAACCTTTTATCCCAACTCTCTGCCTTCTGTCTGACAGCCAATCGTCAATCCATGTTAGTACCTTGCCTCGAATACCATGGGCCCTTATTTTACTCAGCAGTCTCCCGTGAGGCACCTTGTCAAAGGCCTTTTGGAAGTCAAGATAGATAACATCCATTGGCTCTCCTTGGTCTAACCTATTTGTTATCTCTTCAAAGAACTCTAACAGGTTTGTCAGGCACGACCTCCCCTTACTAAATCCATGCTGACTTGTCTTAATCCGACCCTGCACTTCCAAGAATTTAGAAATCTCATCCTTAACGATGGATTCTAGAATTTTGCCAACAACTGAGGTTAGGCTAATTGGCCTATAATTTTCCAACTTTTTTCTTGTTCCCTTCTTGAACAGTGGGGTTACAACAGCGATTTTCCAATCCTCTGGGACTTTCCCTGACTCCAGTGACTTTTGAAAGATCATAACTAACGCCTCCACTATTTCTTCAGCTATCTCCTTTAGAACTCTAGGATGTAGCCCATCTGGGCCCGGAGATTTATCAATTTTCAGACCTTTTAGTTTCTCTAGCACTTTCTCCTTTGTGATGGCAACCATATTCAACTCTGCCCCCTGACTTTCCTGAATTGTTGGGATATTACTCATGTCTTCTACTGTGAAGACTGACGCAAAGTACTTATTAAGTTCCTCAGCTATTTCCTTGTCTCCCATCACTAGATTACCAGCGTCATTTTGGAGCGGCCCAATGTCTACTTTTGCCTCCCGTTTGTTTTTAATGTATTTAAAGAAACTTTTACTATCATTCCTAATGTTACTGGCTAGCCTACCTTCATATTTGATCCTCTCCTTCCTTATTTCTCTCTTTGTTATCCTCTGTTTGTTTTTATAGCCTTCCCAATCTTCTGACTTCCCACTACTCTTTGCCACATTATAGGCTCTCTCTTTTGCCTTGATGCATTCCCTGACTTCCTTTGTCAGCCATGGCTGCCTAATCCCCCCTCTGATAACCTTTCTTTCCGTCAGAACCATTGTTGACATCTCTCCAGCAACTATTTTAAAGACATGCTTTTCCTCTTTCCAGAAAAACACGCATGCAAAACGTTCGCTCTGCTGGACGTGCTTCCTTTTATTTTGTGTGCTATCCTCCGCAGTATTTATATTGTAGTCTGGCTTTGGTCTTTCTGCTGGCCCAACTGTAAATAGTCCTTCCATTTCTCCATTGACTTGTGCTTGGAAGACCTGTTCTCCCATCAATAATCTTCAGCTGATTAATTATTTCAGAGCTTCTGTGCACCTCAGGAGCTTTCCTGAGACTAAGTTTCTCTTCTCTCAGCAGACATGCTGTCATGGCGGGATCTCTTCATATGTCTGATCAGATTATCCTTCAGTTGCTCAAAATCACAGGATTCAGCTGGATGTCTCAGTGCAGTCACATACTGATCAATATTCTACCTGTTGTCTTGAGCTCCGATATTGAACATGTAGTGTTCAACAATAAAGTTGGTAGAGGACTCAAAGTGGATCTTCAAGGCCTCCAGAATTTTCACAAGACTGGCTTTTTTGCTCCTTTAGGGTGCGATATAGCTTGTAGTACTCTTTCCCAGCACCGACAACAGAATTGCTACGTACTCTCATTTGTTCCGGCTCCCTGTTTAATTCCCTGGCAGTTCCAACCAAATCTCAAATCTGTCTTCACCTCCATAGGAGCTGGTGCTGAAATATTCAGAAGCGTACTGATTCACCCAGCTGCCAATGACCTATACAAAGTTGCAGATGGAAGTTTTAATTATTCTCATCTGTTTCTTACAGCAACTATCTCTCTTCCTGCTAACAAAATTCACACAATTTCAGCTGCACACCCCTGACACCATATTCCATTGCAGTGGATAAAATGGTTTCTGCCTCAGTCTTTTACTCTCAATGGAATGACATCAGAGATTGCATGGCAAGCCACGGTACACAATAGGCAACTATGCACAAAGGCATTTATCATCATAGAATCCCTACAGTGCCAGAAGGAGGCCATTCAGCCCATCGAGTCTGCACCGACCACAATCCCACCCAGGCCCTATTCCGTAACCTCGCTAATTTACCCTGCTAATCCCCCTGATACTAGGGTCAATTTAGCACGGCCAATCAACCTAACCCACACATCTTTTGAGTGTGGGAGGAGGAAACTGGAGCACTCGGAGGAAACCCACGCAGACACGAGGAGGATGTGCAAACTCCACACAGACAGTGTCCCAAGGCCGGAATCGAACCCGGATCCCTGGCGCTGTGAGGCAGCAGTGCTAACCACTGTGCCACCATGCTGCCCTGGTTTCTCCAGAAACCATTACAAATAGCCTCCAGAGTTGTCCCTCGTGGTGTCCCATTCATTGCAGTGAAAACTCAAGAGTAGGAAGTTTTAAAAAAAAACAAATCTGTACTACTTCTACTGGCCTGGCTTTTGGAGGAGGTACGTTTTTCCACTTCATTCCCCCCATTGTTTTTCATGACGATGCAAGGAACACCATACTTCAACTCGGGTAAAATGTTGCAATGCCTCAATGAAGAGAAGAAGTGGGGTGCTGGGTGGGACTATAGATTCTATGGCTAGGAGCCACCGCATTTCTGGCTGCGTATCCAGTAACAAAATGATCCGAAACCTTTAGGAAGACATTGTTAACTCTGCATTATTGTAACAGGGAAATTGTATGTTTTTAATGATTTTTGTACAAATAGCAGAAGCATTTTCCCTCGCGCCCCTGTGTGGCACCAATGTAAGGCAGGCCTCTGAAGCGTGGGCTGTTTGAAATTAATGGCATTTATAGGAGCAAACAGAACAAAGCAAAATACACATTATGCTTCCGTTTACATTACTGTGTGAGAGTAGATGAAATTAATCCACTTCCAAAGTTGCCTTAACCCGCAAGAGCAGACTGTTCCCATTCCCACCTTGTTTCAAATGCTTGTTCTGAGCGTAAAATGAATATCAGACATTTCCTGCTCTACATAAATAAGGACAATACCTACTTAACTCAGACATTCCTGACAACGTGTAATAATTCTAAATAATTAATGCAATGGTTCCTACATCAGACTCGCATTCACAGAGATGTTAGTAGTTTATCACTACACAATAGCCTTGAACAGCACCCGGTACTTTAATTGCTTTAGTGGGTGCAATCTGTCTCTAAGTTTACCTCATAAAATTCCCTTTTTATTCATTGCTGCTTGAAGTGTTCTGAACTTTATGGTATTTTTGTTCTTTCTTTGGGGCTCAGTAAAGGAGACCACAAAAAATATTTAACATGGGCAGAGATTAGGGTGGAAATCTATTCGGGTTTCCACATAGTTTAAAAAAAACAGCAGTAGGTCTCGATGGCAAACTAAGTTTTCCAACTGAATAGATGGCCACAAGGACAACGAAAATCTTGGTTTCAATTCCTGCAACTCATGAGTTGCGCTGAGTTAACATATCCCAGAAAGGACTGTGTCAGGGGTGCTAATGTTGACTTCACCATCTCTTTGTTGGATGCATGCGGGTATGTTAGGTTCATTGCAATGGCCTCTACTTGGGATTCCTCCAGTGATCCATTAGGCTACTGATATTCACTATTCCTGTGAATGATGACCGTAATATTGGAGGGTGACTGTCCCTCGAGGAATGTACCCCAGCAAGCTATCAATAACTAAGGTGAGGTGGGAGGAAAAAAAAGAGGAAATTAATTATCTCATCTTCCCCACTTAAGTACAGTTTGGTGCATCACAGTTGCTATATTAAAATTAACTGCATCAAAAGGAATGCAAAGATTACTTATGATTCCCATTCCTGATCTCTGTCCACTGTTGTCACACTTGATGTCTGTGTCTTCAGTCAACTTGTCCCCAGGCTCGGCAATTCCATTTCATCCCTCCTTAGAACTCGAACTCACTAACCTTTCGGTCACCCCTACTAATCTTTCCTTGTTTGGCTTGATGTTTAATTTTCCCCGCACCCCCTTGAATGGCTTTGCAGAGTTTTCTGTGTTAACTGCAGCTTGTTGTTGGGTTGACTGATAGTGATCAGGAACGGAAGTCTGGCTTTTCTTTCCCCTTTTTTTGCTAAGCGACTGTGGCCAGTTGTGGTGTACCTACAAGTGTCTAACAAACTCAGCCAAGCTAGACATCAAACTTATGGCCTTCCTGGACTTTATGGCTTAAAGATGGTGAATTTACCTCAGAGCCATTAGACAAGTGGCAGTATATCTTCAAATAAAATCTCTGCTTTCCTTTTTCGCATTAAAACGTAATGGGTTTCTTTAAGTGTTCAGCATTGGATGCTGTAAATCTATTCCTGCTTATAGCCAACATGCAGGAAATTAAAAGTTCATGCATTATTTTATTATAAGCACTAGTAGGATATTAAACATAATATTGCTGATCATCCTTTTACTTAGGAGTTCATGCAGTCTAAGAAATGGCTCACAGCTGAAAACCGTTTGGTTATTTCAGTGCAATAAATCATTGCCAACAGTATAACAACTTTACCTTCTCTTACTGATCTTGCACACACGCACATAATTATAAGCTGCTGGTAACTGAAGCCAGACAGGTCTACCACTTCACTTTCTTAGTGAAGTAGTAGAGAGGAATCGTCCCATATGTGTGTTTAACCGTCTGGGTTCGAGATGGAATATGTGCCGGATTTTAATAACACTCGTCTTCAGATAAGACAGTGATCTGAATGTTAAGTGTGCGGAGGCTGTAGAATTATGGCTCTTGAGTTCAATTAATTTTCCAAGAGTTCAGGATTTCTATATATTTAGTGGAAGGAAGTAGCTTGCTCAGGTACAGGTTTACTGTTTGGAGGGTGAGATTCCCGTTTTGTTTAACTTTGTTGTAAAAATACAGACATGAGTATGTCTAGAATGGCGAAATGGTAATTTCAACATCCTGCTAAGTAAGCGGAGAATAAGACAGGCGTTTTACTTTAGCGCATCACATAAAGGATAGCAAATTGAGGATAAGGAGCAACGCAGCAAATAAAAACCTAATTCTGACACTGAGATTACCAAAGTGAAAGCTCCAAATATAAAATTGAGCACAAGCTGCTCACACTTTTCAGTTTATTAAAATGAATTGGACAGAAACCTTGGAGCAGCTGCTGCCCAGTTTTACAATAAGGTCTTTTGCCTCACTGACCTCCTGCGTCCTGGCACTGAACAGGATTAAGTACCTTCATTACAGCTCCATCAGCACCCAAAAAATGAGGGAACCCTGGATAATATTTCTCACCAAAAACGGTTCATTAGAAAGAGACATAAAATGATTGGAATGTGTAGCTACGAAGGAGTTTAAAGCGCTATGGTTTTGGCTATCCTCTAACTGAAAATTGATGCTGATTATTGGAAGCAAATGTACTCCATCGACTCCAATCAGACAAGAAAGTGTTTTCAGAGTTAGCGATGCACGATAAAATAATCAAGTTCATTTCACTAAACAATTATAATTATAATTTGACGATGACATGCTTTGCCACATATGCGTAAGTATAACCATATTAGTTAATAACACGTGAAATCTCATTACCACTTCATTACTAGCCTTGTGTTGCAGTAAGGGCAAGCAATCCAATTAAATGTGTAGAAGAAAACACTTTTTTTAAAAAAAGCCTTCGTGAAGGATGCATACATTTTTAGGTGTCTGTCCTGGAAGAGAGGCACTCAAAATGGATACCTGATGCATCTGTGCCCCTCCATACACATTCTCTTTATTATAGAATAGAATCATAGAACTCCTGCAGTGGAGAAGGAGCCCATCTTAACTGCACCAACAGCAATACCACCCAAACCCCATCCCCGTAACCCCATGTATTTACCCTGCTAGTCCCCCTGACACTAAGGGCCAATTTAGCATGACCAGTCAACCTAACCCACACATCTTTGGACTGTGGAGGAAACCCGTGTAGACACAGGGAGACTGTGCAAACCTCACACAGTGACCCGAGGCTGGAATTGAACCCGGGTCCCTGGCGCTGTGAGGCAGCAGTGCTAACCATTGTGCCACCCAAACCAATTTGCTCACAGTTCTGTTAGAGTTAGCTTGTGAGCTCTACTCACCTTCAGAATTCACAGTCTCAGAATAAGGGGTTGGCCATTTAGGAATTGAGAGGTGGACATTTATTTTTCTTGAAGGGTTGTGGATTTTTGGTTTCCTCTACTCCAGAGAGCTGTGAATATTCAGTCATGGAGCATATTCAAGACTGAGATTGCTAAGTTTTTGGATGCTAAATGGATTGAGATGTATGGATAGTGCTGGAAGGTGGGGGGGTTGAGGTAGACGATCTGCTACATGCATATTGAAGGGTGGAACTGGCTCAGAGTGTAATGGCTTACTCCTGCATCTGTCTCTTATTCTTAAAAGCGGCCTCAAAGCTTGACTTCAGTTCCTACTCCTGCTGTGGTCTGCCCTCCAACCGTGGATCTCTCGGTCCATATTCCTATGTTAAAGGCACAGTAAATGCACATTTATTGGTGATATGTATGGACAGGACTGGCATCATCTCTGAAGCTCTTTATGATCAAATAGCATGTGAAGAAGAGTAATTTCGACACAATACTCAAGGGCTGCCAGAAAACATGAAACTCTATCCAACTTAAGTTGCTGCCTCTAGGACTAGATATGGGAGAAAATTGACGATGAAAGAAGCAAAGAGCATAGGAGGAGGAAAATGAGGTTACATGAAGAACGCAGCCAATAGTCACCATTTTTATTTATCCTGGACAATTCTACGTCTGCCAATACCATTCGTATCTGTATATAAAAACTAATAAAGTTGATAATTTTAGAAGCTATAACCATGAAAAATGCAGGACTATCATTAGAGATGGGGCCAGTTGAGACAGACTGTAGCACAGAAGGTTAAAAGTGTGGTAAAGGCTGGGAAAGGGCAAGGAATGAGAACAATATAGTGAACGGTAATAGCTTTTCCCTACGATTTTTAGACACAATTAAATCTTCCAGCTTTATTACAGCTCTTAAAACCTGCCAACTGACATCATTGTCAGCCATGGTCACCTCAACAGGGTTTCCACTTTCTCTATCTTTGCATAAAGCTCTGCTAGTCTTCTGTTACCAGCGCCCAAGTTTATGTAACTCCGAAAGACTTCAATTCCACCAGAATCTGTTAAGAGTCATAGAGGTTTACAGCATGGAAACAGGCCCTTCGGCCCAACTTGTCCATGCTGCCCTTTTTTTCTTAAAACCCCTAGGCTAATCCCAATTGCCCGCATTTGGCCCATATTCCTCTATACCCATCGTACCATGTAACTATCTAAATGCTTTTTAAAAAACAAAATTGTACCCGTCTCTACTACTACCTCTGGCAGCTTGTTCCAGACACTCACCACCCTCTGTGTGAAAAAATTGCCCCTCTGGACACTTTTGTATCTCTCCTCTCTCACCTTAAACCTATGCCCTCTAGTTTTAGACTCCCCTACCTTTGGGAAAAGATTTTGACTATCTAACTGATCTGTGCCCCTCATTATTTTAAAGACCTCTATAAGATCACTCCTCAGCCTCCTACGCTCTAGAGAAAACAGCCCCAGTCTATCCAGTCTCTCCTTATAACTCAATCCATCAAGTCCCGGTAGCATCCTAGTAAATCTTTTCTGCACTCTTTCTAGTTTAATAATATCCTTTCTATAATAGGGTGACCAGAATTGCACACAATATTCCAAGTGTGGCCTTATCAATGTCTTGTACAACTTCAACAAGACATTCTAACTCCTGTATTCAATGTTCTGACCGATGAAACCAAGCGTGCCGAATGCCTTCTTCACCACTCTGTCCACCTGTGACTCCACTTTCAAGGAGCTATGAACATGTACCCCTAGACCTCTTTGTTCTGTAACTCTCCCCAACGCCCTACCATTAACTGAGTAAGTCCTGCCCTGGTTCAATCTACCAAAATGTATCACCTCGCATTTGTCTAAATTAAACTCCATCTGCCATTCGTTAGCCTACTGGCCCAATTGACCAGGATCCCGTTGCAATTGGAGATAACTTTCTTCATTGTCCACTATGCCACCAATCTTAGTGTCATCTGCAAACTTACTAACCATGCCTCCTATATGCTCATCCAAATCATTAATACAAATGACAAATAACAGTGGACCCAGCACTGATCCCTGAGTCTCACAGCTGGTCACAGGCCTCCAGTTTGAAAAACAACCCTCTGCAACCACCCTCTGGCTTCTGTCAAGAAGCCAATTTTGTATCCATTTAGATACCTCACCCTGGATCCCATGAGATTTAACCTTATGCAACAACCTACCATGCGGTACCTTGGCAAAGGCCTTGCTAAAGTCCATGTGGACAACATCAACTGCACTGCCCTCATCTACCTTCTTGGTTACCCCTTGGTTAATCTTTTAATATAAGTCACTTTAATCAGTTTTCTAAACATTTTAAGATTCATAAGTTCATAAGATATAGGAGCAGAATTCGGCTATTCGACCCATCGAGTCCACTCCTCCATTCGATCATGGCTGATATGCTCCTCATCCCCATTTTCCTGCCTTCTCCCCATAACCCTTCAACCCATTACCAATTAAAAATCTGTCTAACTCCTCAAATTTACTCACTGTCCCAGCATCCACCGCACTTTGGGGTAGCGAATTCCACAGATTCACAACCCTTTGGGAGAAGTAGTTTCTCCTCAACTCTCTTTTATATTTGCTACCCCTTATCCTAAGAATATGACCTCTCGTCCTAGAATGCCCCACAAGAGGAAGCATCCGCTCCACGTCTACTTTATCCATACCTTTTATCATCTTGTATACCTCAAAGATTGACATGATTCCATCCCTTGTCCCACCTTACTGGACAGAACGTGACAACTTGAAAACCATCAGCTAAGCATTTTGCCGAGCGATGGTGGGACCTGGTTTTGGAGCAATCCCGATCATGCTGATTCCAGCATTTGGTTCACTTTCAGCTGTTGACAGGTTTTGAAAAATAGCTGCGGGAGGCTTAGCTGATGGTTTCGTATTTCTAAGTTATAGATAAAAACATTTTCTTATTTCTTCCAGATGCCCTGCTTTGCGCAGGAACCTTACCTCCTCAGAACCATTGGAAATGACAAAATTTCTAACTGGGTAACGCTCAGATTAGGTTTACAGCGCTGAAAGGTCTTAATTGAACCAGTGCCACTTTACATAAAAACCAGCAGGGTTTTTTGGTAGTGTATAAAAGGTATCATTATCAAATATGTTTTCAAATGGAAAGCAATTATCGAGCAGTGTAACTGCATATTTGAAACTCCCTGCAGGCAAATTTTAATAGTCTGGATAATGTGCACCAGTTTATTTAAAAAGCATTTCCCCGAAGGAAGATTTTTCAAAAAAAGTAAAATAATTTTGTTTCAAACCTACAGGGAAAGAGGTTTCTCCAGTGCTGACACTTGGGGGAAGGAGATGGTGGTGCCTTCCTCTGTTCCCTTCTCCTAAAAATAATCTGCACAGTGTTAGTTAATGGTTTCTTTCTGGATATTAGTGTATGTATTATGTAAGCCTTGTACCTAATGAACATCTACCAGGTGTCACACTTTGTTACAGATCTTACAGCAGCGAATCACCGTGGAAAGGTCTCTAACCAGTGTCTCCTGGCAATTATGCCCACACTATATTTGTTCATGGAAAACAACCACTCACAACCACTGAAGAGCTGCCAGAAGAGGAATAATTAGGATTTGCCTGATATGAACTTGGCCCATTCTTCTGAAATCAGCACATCCTGACCATAAATACCTGAAGAGTTTCTTTAAATCTCCAGCTCTGAGCAAACTTTGTGTTGTATCAACACGAGAGCAAATAATCCTCTACAGTTCCCTTATCACTCTGTTGACTTACTTTCGGTTCACTGTCCAGTGTCCATTTTCACAGTTAATAATTAGTGGCTGACAGAGTCCATTTATTTACGATAAGTAGGCCAGATTCCTTTACTCTCTCACACCAGGTAGTATTTGAAAAGGAATCAAACTATTTCCTGTGCTTTGTGTTCGCGGATTATGTATCAGCTATTTTATCCAATGGCTCTTTTATATTTTGTAACGGTTGACATCTTGTGATCTTGCCCTGCATGCACTGTAACAAAATCCATAAGAGATGAAGTGAAGAAGTCCATAACCTAAGTAGTATTTGCAATGGCACTTTACAATTTACACTGGCACTATAGCACATCAACTGTAAAGGCTTAGAATGAGAGTAAAGTTCCTAAGTTTACATCTTTTATGAGTTGAAAACCAGACCATGACAGGATAGAGAAACTTGAAATAAAAACAGAGAACGTTGGAATAATTCAGCAGGCCTGACAGCATCTGTTGAGAGACAGAGTTAATGTTCGAGTCCAATATGACTCTGCTTTGGACTTGAAAGGTTAATTCTGTTTCTCTCTCCACAAATGCTGCCAGGCCTGCTGAGTTTCTCCAGCATTTTCTGTTTTTATTTCAGGTTTGCAGCACCCCAGCAGTTTTTAGCTTTTAGTTTAGAGATACTTGAAGCGGGAATGAGTTGAGTTCTGAGGCTTGGAAGATGTAATAACATGGGAGTCTAATCTTGCCATCCCATGAAGAGAGAAGTAAGTGGAGAACATTGACTTTTAATTTAAAATCCAGTTATTACGGTGCAATTGATAGAATAGTGGGAAGCCAGTGTAGGAGCTGAATACAAAGGGACTCCGAGCCAGCTCCTGAGTTGTGACCAAAGCTTATTCGGCCTTTGAATTGTACTTAAATGAGATGTCGACCTCGTAATGTGGCTGGCATGCCTTAACACTCGAGCTGAACACAGCTCATTTTGAACAGTCATTGAAGAGAAGCCCAAATGTTTCAAAGTTGCCCATTTCTCCTCCTGCCTCCAATCCTCCCCACCCCATGGACAGATGCCCGTGCCAGGAAAGCACTTGGCAAGCAATGGGAAACCTAGGCCGGAATTGTCCAGCCCTTCCCAGCAGCGCGATCTTCGGGTCCTGCTGAAGTCAATGGCTCGCAGTACATCCGATTCTGGTTTCCGGTTTTGGCACCTAGTAATGCAGGCTTGATTTTTTTTGATTTGATTTATTATTGTCACATGTATTAGTGTACAGTGAAAAGTATTGTTTCTTGTATGCTATACAGACAAAGCATGCCGTTCATAGAGAATGAAAGGAGAGAGTGCAGAATGTAGTGTTATAGTCATAGCTAGGGTGCAGAGAAAGATCAACTTAGTGCGAGGTAGGTCCATTCAAAAGTCCAATAACAACAGGGAAGAAGCTGTTCATGAGTCGGTTGGTACCTGGCAGATTCTGAGAGAGATGTGTGAAACATGTGTAAATGGGTTGACCTTGCGTTGTCTCAGAAGATCCGCCAATTTTTGCACAGGTGCAAATAAAACGGGCATTAGCAACACAACATTTGATTGGTCATCCCCTCCAGCATCCCCGATGTCTAGTTTGGAGTTGAGGAATTATCAAGATTCCAAACTCAAAAGAACACGCTTTGCAGATGGACAGCAACCTTAACCACCCAACTTAGTTGTTTTCTGATCTTTATGGGCCTTTGGAAGCAGATAATGAACAGAGGAGATGGAAGATTTTTGTGGGGCATTAATACAAGCCTAATGCAAACCTCTTGTGTTCCAATTTGAATTAACTGGGGAGGTCGAGGGGTGAGAATCTGTATACAGAAATGTGAATGGCATTAACTAGGTGAGCGTTTAATATGGTTTAAACATGTGGTGTAATGCCAGCTATCAATTTACAATTTCAAATTTGTGCCTCAAATGTGGTAGAACAGCTTTATTCCTGTTTTAATGTCAGGGCAAGTATAAATTTATAGCTGAGATGTAAACAGAGCTTTGCAGTGACCAGTTTTACTACTTAGTGACCAGATGTCAAATGAGACTGGTATATAATCTCGGGAGCAGCTATTGTCCTGTGTGCTGAGAGTGGTATGTGAATCCCTTTAACTCAGGTAATTCTGTACATTCCTGTCAATCACTTTATGGTGACCTGGAGGATATGGTCCTGTTAACTGCCTATCTGGATTGCTGTACCCAACACAAATGCAGGATCATTTTATTGAGGAGATTGAGGACGTGTACATTACCCACCTCCCTCCCCTCCCCCCCACCTCTCAAACCACCACCTCCCTAATGTAAATAACATGAATACAAAGTGCTAACGCTAGTGTCTTGATATTGGTTTAATTCAGATTTAAGAGTGACATCCTTCAGTCATTTCTCTGCCTTTATATTCCTGACTCATGCTACCCCATCATAGACACAGTTTTTTATATACTCATCGTCTTCCAAAATTTGCACTAAATAAGTTCCAATTTAAATGCAACTTCAATCTTCCCCTGGAGCTGCGCAAGCTAATCCATTCGATTGAACTGGGCAGACGAGGTCCCAGCTTCTATCGCCAGTCCGTATTGGATTAATTCATTTTTGCCGCGGCACCAGTAGAGTTGATTGCCCTCTGAGCACATGGGTTAACAAGGTAGGGAAAGAATTGACCAGACTTCTTGCTTCTGATTGGAAATTGCTTATGTGTGGATGTCAGCTGAGGTCAAGATTGGGGTTAGCATTGGTGCTTTCTGTTGAAATGCTCATGTTTTGCGCATGATAAATATTCTCAACAAAGTAATGGAGGGTTCTGAGCATCAACAAAACAAATCATAAACTTAAAGAGGGAAGAAAGGGAAGATGTGGGGACTTAGTTGGTGCATGGTACTGCCTTCAGTGAATGTATCGGCTTTTCTGACTCTGGGTTGAGCCTTCTATGAAAGCAATATTTCAAGTAAATTTACCTTAGGCTGGGACCAACTTGGAGTACAGAAACTGCACCATTTGTACCAGCTACTGTAGACTAGATTTCATTTGATGTCAGGCCCATTCTGGCACTCAACATAAGTACCAAGTGTTAAACTGGTTTGGTTATCACTGTCTTAATCTAGGAGAATTTCAGCATAACGTCTGGTGCTTTAGTTTGGCTGTTGTCTTTTTATAGACAATTTATCACAGACACCTTCCAGATTTAGTACCAGTGGAATAGTCATATGTGCAAGATTCATATTCGTACATAGTCACTCCTGCAACTTAAACGGTTTGGACGGTACTTTCCCAAATATTGGAAGCAGTTTTGCAAGGCCTAATAATGTCAAAACTACACTGATGACTTGTATGTTTGAATTTTATGGGCTTATCTATACAACTGAGGATTGAAATAAAAAAACACTTTCACACAAAGGAAACTGGAAATTTGGAATTCTCTCCTTCAAAAGGTTGGGATACTGGCTGTCAGTTGCTGTTTTCCAGACAATTATACTCCTGTTACATAACACAAGAAAAATAAACACACAATTCTAATCAGAATGCAGAATATTTACAAATTTCTTGACTCCTTATTCCACAAAGATTAGAAGACAAATATCATCAATGTTCCATCTTAGTTTACCCGCATTTATGTAAAAATATGCTTATTGAACTGTGGGAGGAAACCGGAGCACCCGGAGGAAACACAAGCAGACATGGGGAGAACGTGCAGACTCCGCACAGACAGTGACCCAAGCCAGGAATCGAACCCTAGTCCCTGGCGCTGTGAGGCAGCGGTGTTTGCCACTGTGCCACCCACAGAGTAACTAAATGAGTTAAATGTAGTACTAATGTTTACAAATTGCTTATTTTTACCAGCAGTTTGCAAAAACCTCAGCTAGACATAATTTATTGACAAAGTGAAATTAGTGTATTATCAAAATGTTGACTATGTAAACAGTGCAGATATTTGGGCACAGAAAGGAACAGGTATCTTTTCAGGTCTCCATTTTTAAACCACCTTCAATAAAGCGCAAGATCAGCATTAAAGGACATTCCTTGCTTTTACCTGCAGCAAACTGACCATTATTGCTAAGTTTGAGCTTTGGATTACATATAGCTTTGTTAACAATTGCATTCCTAGTCATATGACAGCTATTATACACTTGTGGAATCCATGTCTATCCCTGTATGCTTTCTTAAAAAAAAACTTCCACACCTGTGGACCTGTCTGTATCCTGTAAATTCCACAAAACTGATAATTGATGCGTTAAAAAAAAAGTGTTTTGTTCTAGTCTGGACACTCAATATTTTTTAAGGCAGAAGTACATTTTTTTTGACTAACAAGGCAGTCAGAAGGTATTGCGGGTAGGCAGGAAAGTGGAATTGGAGGCCACAATCAGCACAGGCTCAAGGAACCAATGGCCAATTCCTGCTCCTAATTCTTGCCATAAATCTGAATGAATCAACATCTTCAGGAGACCAAGGAATAGGTTTTGGGCTAAACAAAGAGGGATTGAATAATTTAAATTGTGATTAAAACTTTAAAAGATTGCTCTTCTTTTGCCCTTAACTTTTGTCCTAAAATATGCTAAATTATTTAAAAATATAAATCGAGGTCAATGTACCCCCTGTAAAGCTGTTTATTAACATTGGCACCAATGTCAAAAGCTTTCCAAACATGCTCACTTATTTCAGTTGATGAATATTTCCAAATACTTTGATAACACCCCCCTGTTGATAACACTTACGTTTTTGTTGAAATGTTTCCAAGCTCTTTGCACAAATAGATTATTTTGAATTGTATTGTGTAGGCAAATATCAGCATATTCTAATGCCGTCTGCTGATAAATTAGTCATTTTTTGTGTGCTTACAAACATTTAAAGCATCTGATAATTTGAATTAAGCAACTTTGAATTGATGAATGGGACGATGTCAGAGTTCCTGGATGCAGTGATAGATGTCAGGATGTTTTCGTGTCCTCTGAAGATGATATTGCATTTACGTTCAGAAAATGGAGAGGTCACTCCCTGCAATTTGGATGTTTTGTAACACTAGCCATACAATTTTTTGAAATGGCTACAAGATCATGATAGATAATAAATGATGCCACAAGATTCGCAATCAAGAACAGGGCAAACACTGAGGGTGATCGTGGCAGCCCACTCAGAACCACATTGGAGGTTTCGGTGCAGTATTGCAGTGTGTGTAAAATATGCCTTTTCTATTAATCCGGGGGGATTTGTGGAATCAAACACCACAACTGGGAACCGAATCAAAAATGTCAGCAGGCATTTATACGTGGAGATTTCTCAGTCCCTGTTGTAAATGTTCTCCATTAAGTAGATACTGTAAAGATGAAGTCCTGTGAGGTGGGAAGGACAGGGAAACCCTATTAACTAATCTTGAGTATAATTTAATTGAGTCAATAAATTCACTCATTGCTTGAGCCTCTATGTAAGTAACTAATCATTTGCCTGGGGGATCTCTACAAATCTGAACTATGCAATCCCACTGATATCCCTGGGCTTGTGTTTCTTTTCAGTGACAGGAGATCAAATTTTCTCCAATTTAGATGGATTAACACAGACAGTATCATTTTCTTTTTTTTGAAAGATCAGGGCTCCAAAGGGATTGGACTGATTATTATATGAGGATGTGGCTTTGTTATTCCGCCTTTACAGTCTCCAATGGCAGACAACCAGAAATAGACAAGTTGCTTGTGTTTCGAATGAATAAAATTTATTTTCCAACCACTCCCTGTCACAAGCCCACACACAATTTTCTGTTGATGGTAGTGTTCCCACTCAGTGTCATACCATCCAGACGCATACCCCGAGTGACATTCTTCACATGTGAGCCTCTTTAGTCACAGAGAACATCACACGCAATACTGTCCTTGCTTGATTTCTGCACTCCGATTTTTTGCAAGGTTTGTTACGTGGAGATAAGGAAATCTTACAGAGCTGTCCCCTTCCTCCCTCACCGCTGATGGAGTAGCCTAACTGTCACCACTAAGATCAACTATAGAACATTGCGTTTGGTATTTCCTTCCCTGCATGGCTTTAATTTGAATATCCTACCTACCAACAAAACTGAACATAGTTTATGGTCGGGATTTACCTGCATACCAGCAAAGGCTGACGTCAGATGGTAAAGGTGGCGTTGAAGCAGTGGTTGCTTTCTCTGACGTATAGTTCGACACTTAGAAAAAAATGATTTATTCATTCATGGGACATGGGTGTCACTGGCAGGCCAGCATTTATTGCCTATCCCGAGTTGCCTGAGAGCAGTTGAGAGTCAACCACATTGCTGTGCTCTGGAGTCACGTGTAGGTCAGACCAGGTAAGGATGGCAGATTTCCTTCTCTAAAGGACATTAATGAACCAGATGGGTTTTTCCGACAATCGACAATGGTTTCATGGTCATCGGTAGATTCTTAATTCCAGATATTTTTTATTGAATTCGAATTCCACCAGCTGCCGTGGCGGGATTCGAACCCGGGTCCCCTGAACATTAGCTGAATTTTGGGATTAGTAGTCTAGCGATAATACCACTAGGCTACTATACCACCATAGTCTGAAACTTAGAAAAAAACTTAAGGGACGGGTTCTCCTGTCCCACCAGCAACTTAGAATCTTGAGGATTGGGGTGCCATTTTTAAAGGTTGCCCCAGCACACAGCACCCATGTGGGTCCTAAAATGACACGATAATATATTCAAATGAGGTTCCTGACATTCAAAGCTGGGAAACACACCCCATCACTGCTAAGGGGAGGGGAAAATCACGTCATGCGTTCATGCTGATGTAAAACACGACTTTCATAGAATCATAGAGTCCTACAGTGCAGAAAGAAGCCATTTGGCCCATCGAGCTTGCACCGACAACAATCCCATCCAGACCCTATCCCCATAACCCCACATATATTTACCCTCTTAATTCCCCTGACACTAAGGGACAACTTATCGTGGCTAATCAACCTAACCCACACATCTTTGGACTGTGGGAGGAAACCGGATCTGGCACCTGGAGGAAACCCACACAGACATGGGGAAAATGTGCAAACTCCACACAGACAGTGACCCGAGGCCATAATGGAAGCGCTGTGAGGCAGCAGTGCTAACCACTGTGCTACTGTGCCGCCCCACTTTGCACTTCTCATGATATTTTCAGCTCTCTTCGCTGAACCCGCCTGACATAAATGGGAGCAGAAAATCCTGGTCAGTCTGTTTGCCTGACAGAGTGCACGTTCTCTTCCCAAAGTGAGTGATGCATCCCACTTAAGCCCAGAGTGTTTAGCTGCAGGTTGACAGAGCTGGTACTTGGGGATCTCCCATGTTGTTGATAGTGCTGTTGACATTTAATGAGCTTTAATGAGTTAATGAAGTCTCTGCATACATTGCTCGCCTAGCCAGGCTAACCCTATTCATTAGGCATTTTCCATAATATTTGGAATGAACTGGGAAGAATGCCAACCCGCTTTGAAAGGCCCATCCCAACACATTCCATTAGTGAGCTAGACTGGCTGGTCAATGCCCTGGAGCATTAGAAACATGCCTGGCTAATGTCTTGAATAATGCCTGCCACCAAGGGTTGGCTTACTTTTGAACTTTGATGGCAGTTGTTCATCTTGGATCCAGTTTTACCCCAAAGCTACCATCCCCCTCATCCCCAGAGGACAATCACAAAATGCAGTCCAAAATTTCATCAAATATTCAGAACCTTGGTTTCCATGAACAATACTTTTTGTTTGTTTTTAAAGTCCAAAAGGTGTCCTGACACCCTCTGACTAAACATTTAACTTCGAAAAAAACATCTGCAATCGGCTTCAAGTATTGTCTTTCTGTAACTGAGCACCAGGAGAGAATTTTGAAACAAATATTATTGTTAGTAATGAGATAATTTCATTAACCCTCCAATTTAATAGCGTTGAATGTTAAATCTTGTTATTTTCGTTTTGAAGTGTAAATCTAGTTTTACAAAATTGCATTCCAGGAGCAAGTGAAAAATGATGGGGAGCATTGTGTGATTTCTCAAGATGCACTGCTTGTTGGTGCTCAGGACATACCTTAGTCCTGCAATGCTTATCCATCAATGCCTTTTCCCCCTCTTTGGTTCAGAATGTGTGATGTGCTGTTTTTGATCCTCTTCAGGCCTCTTGTACAAACTCATATATAGTTTAGTTCCCCAATCTGAGACTCAGCATACTTAAAGCCCAGTCAAAAATCCTTCTGCATAAAGACTGTGTGCATGTGCAAGTTAAGAATTTAACCTGACTCTGTGACCGCCTCTCAACCCTGTCCCAAACCATGAACATCATTGTCTCCTCGCAGCTCCCCCTGAGTAAGCTGACGTCGAGGTGTAACCCCCCAAATTAATAAAACAAGCTTTTCTGACACATAGGTAGTTTACAGGCTGGGAATTCGATAAATAAATAGCATCCATTTTGTCAGCCATTACATCCAACACCAACTGTGGCCAGCAGTTTTAGTGAGCATTCAGGAGATGCAAGTGGTGTTCATGCCACCTGCTAACGGGAAGACCAACTCGCCATTAACCCACCATTGGGGGAATCGCAGTGTGATTTCTATCACCAACGCGTTTCCAACATTTTGGCTCCTGCTAGATTCTCAGCTCCCGCTCACCACCAAGCCCACTGAGGGTGGAATGGGAGAATTCCGCCCAGAGAGTGGGAAATAAGCAAGACAACAGCTGCATGAAGAGAGACTTCTTAATTTTTGTCTGTGAGAAACGATGTGGAGATGAACTAGTGTAATTAATTATTGATACAGATCATGCTATTAAACTTCTCTCTGTGCGACTCTCATGAATAGATTGACTGCTTACTGACTCTCAAGCATATCAGTGTGTTGTGTATGACTCAAAGCATGAAAACAGCTGGACAGTTAATTGAAAACTGATGTGCAATTGTCTAGCCAAAGTAGATCTGCTTTAAAAGCCTTTCCTTGTTAACAGTTTAATGAGGGCTGTTATGAAGTAAATGGTAGAGAGGAGGACAGCTTTGGGTTTAACATTTACTCAGTCATTTTCCAAGACCTTATTTTCATTGTACACTTAATCGGGTAAACAATATAATTTCTACCAAAATATAATTAAATTGTGGCATTTACATTTTTTCTCACCTTTGTGGTAAGATGTTCTCAAAACTTTACGTCCTCAATACTCATGCAAGCGTTGGTTCCTTGCTGGGGTGTTGTTCACTATGTTCTGGGATTCTCCTGCATCGAACCTCGGTGAAGGTTATTCATGAAATAAAATCGAAAATGTTGGCAGTATTCAGCAGGTCAGGAAGCAGCTGCAGAGAGAGAAAAATAGAGTTAATATTCCAGGTCGACGACCCTTCATCAGAACCTGAAAGGTCCTTGAGCTGAAATGTTAACTTTTTTTCCCTACATATTTCCAGCATTTTCTGTTTCCAGCATCTGCTGTATTTTGCTTTTGTGGGTGATTATTCATGAGTGGGTATTGACTGTAAGTATCGACAGGTTATTTGTCCGCAGGGATGCATCACAGCTGAGCCCAATCCTTTGCTCTCGTACAGCATCCACATGGATATTTCAGAAGCGATTGGAGTAGAAAGCCTGGTAATGTTTCCTGCCTTAGCTAAATGCAGTTTTAGATGTTCCTTCCCCACCCTGGCCTGCCAATCTGTACAAACTGGGAGCATGGCTCAAGGAGGCTTGCTGCAAGGAACAAGATGAGACCCACACCCCCCCTCCCTCAACAAAGTGGATGGGAGGACCAGGGGGGCTGATAACAGCTGGCGATACACATGCTTGCAATTTGGTTACCACCCCCACCTCCAGCTCTTTGCACTTGTGCTCATGGGCTTAGCACAAGCTAGAGGAAGCATAACTGTAGTGTAACTGCCAGGATCACAGCCCATGCAAATTCCAGGGTTGCAGTATTTAAACTGCATTTTTCAATAGTTCCAATTCACTGGGTATTTCACACACGCTACAGTCACGTTCCGTAGCCACTTCTACATCAGGCAAATGCAGCTGATCGCTGGGGCACCACTCTCTTCTCACCATCAGCTGCATCCCGAGTGCAAATGATTAAAACCTGCAGGAAACTGACAGCAGCGTTGACCGAGAAAATGTAGGCATATCAAACCTACCCTCTGATTAAGGCCTCCTGTTAGGAAACCAAACGTGGCAAGTGAAATCCATGCGTTTGCACTTTGAACCTCTGTATTGAAGCACAGCATGTCTAAGGAGCACAGCACCTGGAGCCAAATATCAGTGACAGGCAAAGCTCAGACACTCAAGGCAAGTACCATCATCGAACCCAGTAAATCACAAGCACTGTAGGTGCACCATGATTCATTATGCATGGTGTCTGAAAAGGAAGGTGTATAGTAAACCCTCACAGCTACATCCATGCCCTTCTCGTAGGTAGCTGCCAAGTAGCATTGGTTGAATTCTAGGATCAGCCTGTTGGCCTACCTCCTTGAGAAATGGTGTACATATGTAGTGATGTGATGGCTGTGGTGGGGGGGGGGGAGAATAACTGTGACATTAGAGGGTATCATGCAAATGCTTCAGTGTTCCTAAGGCAAATGTATCAGGAAAATTATATATTAATAAGCTAAAAGGCACAGAACGATAATCTGATTGAAAGTAGGATTGAGAGTAGGTTTACAATGTTCAAGAAATGCGGTTTGTACATCTTTAAAGGTGGCATTGTTCAATATAAAAGAAATACTGCAGCCATCCCGAGGCTGTAAACTATGTTGAATGTAATATTTTAACTGTTCGTACAGGGCTGCACAGTGGAAAAGAACAAAACCAGTATGCCTAACGCAAAGTGACGGGTGACCCCTTCTTCTTCCTGGTGCCTTCATTCTCAGATTCAGTATTCCAGTCATCTTTTCTGTTTCTGGAACTGAGATAATGTTGAAATAAAATCAAACATTCTGTGCCGCAGGCAGTAGATGGATTCAGTAATTGATGTAATGAGACTTGTCAGGCTTATTGAAGGCAGTCATTAGCGAGCCTGGATGCCTGCACTCACTGCTTCATCACGCAATAAGAAATTCCCCATTCTTCACAGGAACAAATGAGCAATCTTGCATAAGAATCTTGCGGAGCTGGATGTGAGGATAGTCCGTCCGCGCGCCCCCCCCCCCCAGTAAAGAATTTGTCAGACCAGCTGAGGGGTCGATGATAAGTTTATCTGACCTTAATATTGCCGGCAATTTGGGGGGAAAAAACAGGGGTCAGCTTGTGTCTGTGTGGATATTTATATCTTATTATATGCGTGACCTTCAACAGTCCAGAGTAAAATTGAGGTGGTTGCATTGGCAGGGGGTCTGTATGTCCCACCAAGGTCAATGAAATATTTATTGCACATTGGCTTTTCCTTTTCTTTTTAACCTTTAATCTTCACATAGTGAATCAGAAAGGAAGAAAAGGGACCTTGCCATGCATTCCCTTTTAAGAAAGCTAATTAAATCTTTGTATTGCATTTTAGCAGTGATTCTGTGGAACGCTACAACCATTCGAAGCTCTGGAGCTTTTCAGTTTTTGCAGTCTGCCTGTCAAGGGTTCTCATCTCCTCGGAAGCAATTTTCTGTTTATTTTTACAACTGTATTATGACTAATTTCAGCCACAGCAGTGGACCTTAGCATTCCTGGGGCAGGGATAGTTACAAGAGGGAAGACAAATTAATCATAGTTTCCACTCTTGATCTCTACCCTGCTGGTGAATGCA
Source organism: Mustelus asterias (assembly GCF_964213995.1). NCBI lineage: Eukaryota > Metazoa > Chordata > Chondrichthyes > Carcharhiniformes > Triakidae > Mustelus > Mustelus asterias. The sequence goes on from NC_135811.1 coordinate 99,756,372, forward strand.
CAAGGTCGGGTGCACCTCAACCAAGATCATCGCCGGGCTTGGGTGTGAAGCCCCCTCCCCCCAACAGTTAAATAAGCTGTCAATGCTCATGGTCTGGGTTTGTATATAAAGAACAGCCATTTCACAAGTTGCTGAGGAACTGTGCCTTGGCACAAATCAGCACCTTCCAGACCTGGTCAGATAAATTATCGATCCTTAGATGGTGTGACAAATTGTTGGTCGTGTGAATATCTTTGTTATACACAATTCTTGTGAAAGAGTCCTGTGAAGAGTGGAGAATGTCTTATTGTGAGGTGAAGATCTGAGGGGCTTGTTAAATGCTGTCCGCAAGAGAGCAGAGAGAAATCAGTAATGGGGATAGAATACCGAATAACAGAAACCAAACTTGGCATTAGTTTTACCCAAATCCAAACATTTACTCAAGAAGGAGGCTCAATAACAATGGGTGATGACAGTCGCCATCGTCAACCCCCACCTCTCCCTGCTTGTCTTTCATTGCAGACATGCTCGGTCTAGGTTTCTGTTGCAGAATTACGCAAATTCATGTGTAAAACCCTGACATGGATTAAAGTGAGTTTGGCACTGCAAACCATTCACTTTGTACTTTTAATGCACTGGTAGTCTGAGTAAAAGAAAATCTACATTAGTTTCATAGAACATGTTAAATCTATTGAATAGTTACATCTGAACAAGCTATCGCCAGGAAAACATGGAGGGTTCAAAATCGACTTACTCTGTATTATGTGGATCTTCCTTTATTACAACCTTTGTTTTGACTTCCATTTACTGTCAATCTAGTCGGCCCAAAAGGTGATTTGCAGGCCTGTGCTTGATATAGATCTCATGTTAGAATGAGCTTTTAGTGTGTGGTGTGGTACTTCTGTAGGTGCTATGTTATAGAGTCGGCCCAACTTGTCCATGCCGCCTTTTATAATTGTAGAATTGTAAAATTTGTGAAAAGGAAGGAGATGTTGTGGCATTTTTACTGGATTAGTAATTCAGAAACCCAAGATAATGCTCTTGGGACCCAGGTTCGAATCCCACCAGGGCATGAATTCTAAGTATCAGGAATTAACAGTCTAAAAGGAACCTTTTTCAATTGTCATAAAAGCCCATCTGCGTCACTAATGCCTCTTCATGGGGAGAAAATCGTCTGGCCTACATGATACTGGTTGACTTTTGAGGTAGCATGGTGGCACAGTGGTTAGCACTGCTGCCTCACAGTGCCAGGGACCCAGGTTCGATTTCTGGCTTGGGTCACTGTCTGTGTGGAGTTAGCACATTCCCCCTGCGTCAGTGTGGGTTTCCTCCGGGTGCTCCGGTTTCCTGCCACAGTCCAAAAGATGTGCTGGTTCGGTGAATTGGCCATGCTAAATTCTTCCTCAGTGTACCCGAACAGGCGCCGGAGTGTGACAACTAGGGGATTTTCATAATAACTTCATTGCAGTGTGAATGTAAGCCTACATGTGACTAATAAATAAACTTTAATAAACTAAAATAAACTTTAGAAAGCCACTGAAGGCTGTTATCAGAGGCAGCAAAAAATTCAAACCTCATTTTGACTCCATTCAGCTCAGTGGTACAATACCAAACTAAAATGGTAAGAGCAGACGTGGTCAGTTGCAAACTCCACTGCATCCCTATTCCCCTGTCATCATAAAGGCATCTTGAGTCTTGGTTCCTGTATTTGTTTTCTAGTACTCTGAGTAATATGGGATGCATTCTTTGAGGTTGCTATAGTAACTGAAAAATACCTCTCCGTGTTGAGAGTTAAGTGAATAAGACAGGGGTCAAACTCTCGATAGCACCCAACGCAGTTTCACCCATAGAAGTTGTATTGCAACTGGCAGTTAATCTGAACCTGTTTGTAAGGTTCTGGGCAGCAGGAATAGGTTAAATACCAAATAATGTCCCAATCAAGCAAACCCACTCTGTTTAAAACAGAACATTGATGTTCTGTGCTGTTTATTCCCTGGTGTATAAGAAAGAAAGACTTCCATTTATGTAATGCCTTTCATGACACAAGGACTCTCCAAGCACTCTCCAGCCAGTACCTGTTTCAAGCGTAATAATGTAAAAAAAAACACAGCAGTTAATTTGTGTACAGCAAGCTCCTACAAGCAGCAAACTAAATGGTCAGATAATCTGTTTTAGTGGTAAATGTTGGCAAGGACACTGAGAACCTCACCACTCATTTCGAATACCATTGTGGGATCTTTTATGTCTACCTGAGAGGTGACATTTTACCTGAAAGATGGTACCTTTGGCTGAAATCTTCACTCATGCTTTTGCTATCTCTAGACTTGACTATCCCAATACACGCCTAAGGCTTGTCATGTTCTACTCTCTATAAACTTGAGGTCATTCAAGACCCTGCTGCCTGTGGCTTAATTCGCACCAAGCTCTGTCAAGCCCTATGTTGCTGACCAAACCCACAGTGACTACCAGTTAAGCAAAGCCTCTGTTACAATTCTCATCCTTGTATTTAAATCACATCCTTGACCTCGACCCTTACTATTTCTGTAATCTTCTTCTGTCCCACAATCATAGAATACCTACAGTGCAGAAGGAGGCCACTTGGCCCATCGAGTCTGCACCGACCACAATCCCACCCAGGCGCTGTTCCCGTAACCCCACATATTTATCCTGCTAAGCCCCTGACAGTAGGGTCAATTTAGCGTGGCCAATCAACCTAACCCGCACATCTTTGGACTGTGGGAGGAAACCGGAGCACCAGGAAGAAACCCATGCAGCCACAGGGAGAACGTGCAAACTCCACTCAAACAGTGACTCGAGGCTGGAATTGAACCTTGATCCCTGGCGCTGTGAGGTAGCAGTGCTGACCACTGTTCTACCATGCCGCCCCAGATATCCTCCAAGGTATCCTTCAATTCTTGCTCCTTGAGAATTGCTGATTTTAATAATTGTTGCCAAAGCCCTAAGCCCTAGGTTTCCATTGCTGAGCTCCACTGCTTTTCCCTCTCATTTTCCTCCTTCCGGGTGCTTTAAAAGCTTTTGGTCATTGGCCCTAATCTCTCTTTAAGTGGCTTAGTGTCAACTTTTTGTTTGACGAGCCAGTGAAGTTCCTTTGCTTGAGATGCTATATAAATACAAGTTGATGTTGCTGTAGAGCAGTGCCTGAGCATGAGTCAGGAGGAAAAACAAATCAGTGCAAACTCTCCAAAGAGTTCATGACAAAGCTTTATTCCCTGTGCCACGAACACAAAAATGCCTCCTGTGTGTACAGGTGATACTGTTATGTCCAATCCCAACGAGATGCAATCTTGTTCCATATTGGTACCTTTCACAGCTTAACATCTCTGTTTGCTTACAGTTGATGTGCTTGAAATTTTCTTTGAAATTAAATGGCGACGTATTTATACTTTGTGAGGCACAAAGGAGGCATTTTGAACTTACAAGCAGATTTCAGGTTTGGGTGCCATGTCACTCGGATTTCTCATTTATGGTTTAAATCATTTGAACCCCTAGATTGGGGCGTGCTCTGTTATCTCATTCCGAGGTTTCTATTCCAAATATCAAGTTATATACAAGTAAGACATGCCAAGGCATCAGCAGTTTGTTTAAAGATTGAATTCAGGCAACCGACTCTTGTTGAAAGCGAAAATTGTGGTTAGCGTGCACGACATGACTTGTTATCTCTGGTGATGAATCTGCGGGAGAATAAAACACTGTTGAGTATTGCTGTGCTCATATATGCCTTCGTCTGGGCTATGTAATTCAATTTTCAGTCACACTGCAGAGAATCGCTGGTAAATGAAAGCTACTATTGAGGATGTTAAATAGATGTTACACAGCTGACAGCAGGTTAGAGGGCTGGACTGAGAGAGTTAGTGAAATAATTAGGAGTGATAGGGACTATTTAAAGCTTATTCAATTATTTCTGCACTTATCTCAGTCATGTGAACCCTATTCATATGATTCACAAAGAGGGATCAGCTCAGCACCTGATGAGGTTATGCTAATAGAAAGTGATTTGGTAAATACTGCATCAGCTTTTCTGCTGTTTGGTCAGAAATTTAGGTGGGGGTTGAAAAGGGCATTCGTTGCAACTGCTGTTATTACAGTCCGACTAATCAAATAGGAAACTCGGTTTCCAAGGTTGGGCTGCATACACAGCTGCATTGTAAAGATCGTATTACTGTTGCCCCTTCTGTCTCATTTATGGTGTTTAAAATTGTGACGGGTTTAGATGGAGTAAGTGAAGAGAGACTGTTTCCAACCACTGAGGGCACCAATTGGAGCGATTGGCAAAAAAGCCAAAGGCAACTTGAAGAAAAACTGTGCGATGAGTGGTTAGCATTTAAAATGCACTTTTTTTTTCGGGTAATAGAAACAGATTCAATAGTAGCTTTCAAAAGGGAACTGGATAGACACTTGACGGAAATGAAATACAGGGATATGGGGGAAGAGCAGATTAGTGGGTCAGCCCTTTGTGTTACATCTATAATGTTTCAGTACAAGATGTGGAGATGCCGGCGTTTGAGTTTGTGTCTTTCTATGCCCTGTTTGTGAACACGACTCCCACTCACCTGATGAAGGAGCAGCGCTCAGAAAGCTCGTGGCTTGTGTTACCAAATAAACCTGCTGGACTTTAATCTGGTGTTGTGAGACTTCTGTCACTGTCACTGCAAGGTGTCAGCTCAGCAATATCACTCTTGCCTACTTGTCAGAAGGCCCTAGGTTCGAGCCCCAGAGACTTGATATAAAATCCACACTAGCATTTCGCTGCAGTAACGAGGGAGCATCATACTGTTGGAGGTGCTGTCCTTCGGGTAAGATGTTGAACCAACCTGCCCCCTCTGGTGGACATTGAAAATCCCATGGCACAGGAGTTCTAACCCATGTCCCTAGTTGACTTTTATTCTTTAACCAACGTCTCAAACAGATCAGCACACTGTTTATTTCACTACTTTGCTGTACCCCAATTGGTTGCTGCATTTGTAATATGAGAACAATTACTATGTTTCAAAAGGTGCATTATTGGTTGTAAATGTAAGTTATTCCTTCCACCTTTCAGTGGGTGTCAGTAAAGTGTATTGATGTGTGTGTGAAATTTTCATAATCATTTCCACTTGTAGTGTGAACGTACATTGTGGTATTTTTATAGCATCCAGCTGTATTTGAGTAACATTTGGAGGGAGACTTTTGAGCTACATATCTGAGTTGCAATTCTTTCTAGTTGGTGGCGGACCAATTTGACCCATTTACACCAGTTTGCAATATAAGCCCAGTGACAACATTCAGCTTTCAAGGCCGCTTTATTCAACCTCCATTTCTCTGCCATAGAGCAGTGACGGAAAGGCCACTAGATTCCATCCTTTTGTCATTCGTAGGTACTGGATACATTGAATATTTCTCCTGAAACTCCTTCGTATAGTTTGAGATGAGTTGGATTAATGAGATCCTTTGAACCTAAGGGCACAGATAGGGAGAAGCACAAAAGCCTAAATATTTGATTGCATTGCTGATTGAATAGCGCATTACAATAGTATGAAATACATAAAAGGAAGGGGTGATAGGTAGATTGATGAGAGAGCAACGAAACAGAGAATCAAGTTAAATATTATTCAGGGCATTTCAAGTTAAAAAGAAAGATTTAAAAAACATTGATCCAACAAAGAGTTTCAATCTTTTCCTCTTCAAATTCTATTCTTTCTTTTTTTTTGCCATTTAAAAAAAAAATCTGGGATGTGTTTGTGGATAAAAGTCATCGTCCTAGTGTCTTTGTCCATCCTCATGATGAATGGTAAACTAGTTTAGCTTTTTTTATTCTTTCTTTGTATGATTAATGGCTGCTATTCATTGTTGTCACTGCACTGTCCCTTGTGGTGGACCTTTATGAGTAATTGGAGGGGGCTAAAAAGGTTTTGGATAAGTGGAATCCACCGCCCAAAGTATTCGATCAGCAACAATCGGCTGAAGTTTAATTTTTTGTTTTGTTTTTTGTAAATTCAAGTTCTGGCCCCTTGAATATACCCAGTTTTAATCTCTCTTCCGTTGGCAGCCCCAAGCTGGAGAATTCCCGCCCTAAACTTTTCCTGCCTCCCACTCCTCCTTTAAGATGCTCCCTAAAACCTACCCCTTTGACCAAGCTTTTAGTCAATGGTCCCAATATCTCCTTATGCTCCGTGTCAAACTCTGTCTGGTAACGTTGCTCTGAAATGCCTTGGGTGATTTTACTATATTAAAGATGCTATGTATACGCATATGTAAGTTGTGTTGCATTGGTCATTGTTCAAGTAAAGTTAGTAGATTTAACTTCCATGTGATTGATTTCCTTTGATATGAAAAATATGGTGCACATTTTAGGTTACAGCACTCACGGCTTTTCTGCCCCTGATAAACGGGGAAGCCTGTGTTACGATCTCAGGTCAAGCTCAGTGCCAAACACTGCAGTGACCCTATCGCGTTTGATACCAAACCTACAGTTGTCTGGGAAACCGAATGAAGCTGCCGAGGCAGAGTAATTCTGCCAATCGCATTATGTCTGTAATGATGCCCTGAAGGATTACTCATTTTCCTGTAGGTTTTGATAACAAACAATATTGAAGCTTTCCTCAATCTTGCTGATGAGCAGTAAAACGGCCCCATTGGTGATCTCTCGCATTCTGCAGCATCTTTCATTGACACTGCCCATGTTATTTGACCTACTCCCATTCACGAGGTTGGAGTGGCCATCATGGAATTTTGCCAAGGTGGTTGAAGTCAGTGTCAATTGATCTAGCTGGAGTAGGTTTTCTCTATTCATTCTTACAATAATTTTTTTTAGCAATTTCAAACTTTGCATCAGTTTCATAACAAATTATTCCAAACATTCTGTGGCAGAGGAGCTGATAACCTGACATTTGTTAAAGAAAATTTTTAATTTTTTAAAGAATAACCCACATCGCGGCAAATCCACACAATATTACTTTATTTTGCGCTTACAATGGCCATTGGGAGTGATCCGAAGGATCTGCTCAAAGTTGTTCTGTTACAGCCGTCTTTCATACAATTAACGGCGGCACGGTGGCACAGTCGTTAGCACTGCTGCTTCACAACGCCAGGGACCCGGGATCAATTCCGGCCTTGGGTCACTGTCTATGTGGAGTTTGCATGTTCTCCCCGTGTCTGAGTGGGTTTCCTCCGGGTGCTCCGGTCTCCTCCCACAGTCCAAAGATATGTGGGTTAGGTTGATTGGCCATGGTAAATTGTCCCAAAGAGTTGGGGACTAGCAGGGTAAAGACGTAGAGTTAAGGGGATAGGGCCTGGGTGGGATTGTGGTCGGTGCAGACTTGATGGTCCGAATAGCCGCCTCCTGCATTGTAGGGACTCTATGATTTTTATACAGATCATACGAGTATATTCAATTCTGTACAGATCTAATCATATTCCTCAATATAATGGATTTCCTACCTTGTTTACCCAATAGATCTTTACCAGAATACAGTTACACCCATAAGTAAATTACATATGTGGTTGTAGCTTTTTTTTCCCCCTAGAGCATTCCATCCCTTGTATGCTTTCATTTTATTCAAGTCATGCTATCCTTTCTAACCCCTGTCAAGCCATGCTAAGCCATATTTTCTGAGTTAGCCCTTTATTTATATTCTACTTTCTCACATCAAAAGATCAGTGGAAGTCAAATACTCAAAACAAAAGGACTTGGGGCGGAATTCTCCCACGTCCCTGTCAGCAGGTTCAATGATGGACAGGATGGGGGGAGAATTTGGCGCGAGGGTAGTGGGGGAGAGAATTCGACAGGAGGTCCAAAAATCAGTTTCATACCTGTGCGAACTTACTGCGCAATCTTCCGATGGTGCCTGTCATGAAAGATCGGGAATCCCACTGGAGGCCAGTGTGAAACTGACCTTCATCCCTCTAATAGGATGCAGATGAAGTCCTGACTGGAATCTTACTCCCAAGCCTGATTCTGCACAATGCCGGTGGGAATACGCATCGGTCCAGAACACATCAGGACCAGCGTAGCGTGCAAAAATTCCAGATTTACCTGAAGAAGATCTGGGGTAGTCTACGGAGTTCGGGATGGAGGCTACCAGTGGCACTGGACCTTGGAACACCACAGCAGTGGGTGGATGCAGCATCTGTCGGGTGGATCTTCCAGCTTCAACGTCTTTGATGCGATCCATTTTTCAGCCTCAGTCTTCCTGGTGATCCATCTTCTTTCTGCACCGGTGGGTCAGTAATGTTGGGTGTCTTTTAAATATGGTACCCAGATATGACTGCAGGTCATGCACCATCATGCCATCCTGCCACGGAAGATGGTGCAAAGCCCCTGCATACCTACAATCCCTGGCAAAATTATTTATGTAAGGTATAGTTTTCCATCGCCCTCCACAACAGGAAACATTCCTTGTCCCTGCGACAGGATTGAACCCTGGATGGGCGAGTTCCGCCCTTGCATTTATATCATGCTTTTCATGACCATCAGATGTATTGAAGCGCATTACAACCACTGAACCCCTGTTTGATGTGGAATCACTGTTGTAATGTAGGAAACACAGCAGTTTTCTTTGTGATGCTGATTGAGGGATGAATGTTGGTCAGGACACTGGAGATAACTCTCCCCTGCTTCTCTTCAATACTGCCATGTGATCTCGTTTGTATAACTGAACAGGCAGATGGGGCCCCAGTTACGTCTCATCTGAACGACACCCCTTCTACTGTGCAGTGCTCCGTCAATACCGCACTGAAATGTAGGCAGAAAGTTGGATGTAGGGAGAGTGTTCCAAAACTTATGACCTAAGCAGCTGAATATGTGGCCACCAATGGTGGCGTGTTTAAAATTGGGGATGCACAGGAGAACAGAATGAGAGGAGCACAGATATGTCAGAGGGTTGTGGGGCTGGAGGCGGTTACAGAAATGGGTCTGTGTGTGGAATAGAGCCACATATAATGCTATTGTCGCTGACAAATAGTTAACAGTTATCTTGGAAGAAATTGGGAATAAATTTTGCCCATGCTTTTCGGATGGTTGTGTTTGATTGCTAGTCCACGGCAACTTAATTTAATCTGGGAGCAGGAGAGAACTGGTGTTGTTTGGTTTATTAAATTTTAAAGTGAAATCTCCATCTTTTTTAAATGAGGTTCAAAATGCTGCAGTGCAGGAATATTTTACACACTGTGTACGCTGGTGGGTTATAAAGTAATCTGGATGGGGGTATTGGGGAATTGCTGTGGTCACTATGTATGAATAGTAAACACTCTTTGCGATTCATACATAGATCGCAAACACTCTTTGCGATTGCTTTAAACAGTGCCACAACTTGCCCTGCCACTCAGTGGTAATGTTTCACTTTATGTAGATCAGAAATATAATCGCGTTGCAGCCTCGCTTCTCTAGAGAAGGTTGGCTGGATATTACCATATCAAGGTCACATGAGATACATCATTGTTCCTAGCAGGAATTCGCTGGCCCTATAATTTCCGCCATGTATGTTAAATTTGGGAGAAAACCAATCTTTTAATCTAACTTGACTCGGTTCAAAATGATGTTTTTGAACAAGGCAGTTTCAGCCTGAATTAATTTTTCTGCTGTGTGACTGCATGCCCAGCGTTACAGTTAAAGTTGGTGAGGGTGCAGTAAGTTAAAATAAAAAGGTGGTTGGAAATGTAGGCCTTTTGACCCATTTTACTTTTATAAACTTCTACTTGTTTTGTTTAAGCCACAGATTCTGTTCTAGAGTTCCACAGCAAGGTCTCCAAGAGTGTGTGGGGGGGGGGGGGGGGGGGGGGGGGGGGGAGTTGTGCGTCCTTTTCATCGGAGCATTCTGCTACTGAGAAAGGGAGGTTACCCATCACAGGCCTCCCATTCACACAGCCTGCTATTTCAGATGGAACTGCCGCAAACAGTGGGAGCTTCTTTTCCCCCTTAACTTGCAAATACAGAAGGAACCCCACCGATCCTGTTCAAATGGTAATTTAAAGTCACAGCTTCTGCCTGATGAGCATCTTTTTCTGAACTGAAAAACATAGCAATCGGTCTTCCCAGCAGTGAACATGACAATCCCTCTGATATCAGTGGGGGATTTGTGTCCTTTACCGCACAATCTCTGTAAATCAATGATTAGTTCCTTAGATTGGCTCCTCTTGCAGTACTTACATTAATGTCAAGAGCAGTTCCTGTTTATTTCTTGCATGGTAATTTTATATTTCTTTCCCATCCGCTCAGAGCATTCCTGCTGGAACCCTGAATATTGCCTTGTTTGTATTACTGATTAAGAGCACTCATGGCAATACTGAAACAACAATAGTTGCTTCAGTCATAAATCCAACTTCAACATCAGGCCATGGACTTAACCCTGATATTGAGGAGCGATCACATAGAGCAGCAATCCAAGTACCCTCGTCACTGTTTGTATGAATGGGATCAGGATACCAGAGGCAACCAAAGGAATTGTTTACTGTTAGCTGTGCCTTTTTGCCTCCGAAGGCAACCATTGTGTTAGTTTGCAGTAACACTGCGAGGAACCACCTCCTGACCTCTTGGTTACCTGTTATCTGAAGGAATGGGCTTGTCTTGCTTACGTTGCAGAGCTGAAGACTGGGTTGCTTCCAACTGTGAAGTTGCCATATAACTATAGCCATGTGTGGCTCCAAGCCTGGAGTGGAGACCTTTTCGTCAGCTCTGCCGTGTAGCTCGCCATTAGAATCTGCAGGAGTGGCCTAGCATAACTGCTGTCTGGTTTTCCACCTGTTCCAGTTGGGATGCGCTTGAATCATGCTTGGTGCTTTCTCAAAATTGAGAGAGAGAGAAAAATAAATCCATGTTGAGGAGAGTCATGCCCAAGCCAAGTGTCATTGGTAGCTGTTTCTTCCCTACTGTGACATTTTTAATTGTGGGACAATGGATTCTTTGTGCTCCCACATTTTAGTTTGAATTCATTAATAGAAACCATTGGCACACCTTGACAGAATTCTGTAGCATTTGAGTTATGCAATCTCTCCATCCTATATTATGGCTTTTTAGTTTGCAAAGCAGTTCTGGTAGGCACACTTTCATGCAAAAGCAAATTGCGTTGCCTGGAAAGTTAGATTAAGCCATCAAATTTCATTCATGGTATAATCAAATTAACAATGACAAACAGGAAAAGCAGGACCAGTCCATCAAGCTTTTCTCCACGTTATGATGGCTGGAGCATCATGCCTGGACATTTCCTAATTTTGTTCTCTCTACATGAAGCTCTTGAAAATTGCTCACAGGAGCCCAAAACAACTTTTACTTTCAAAATTCTAGTTCAATGCTGAAACTTAGTTATGTATTACTTTCTATAACATGTTCATTTTGTAAAATTATTTCAAGGCATTTCAGTGGCACAATGCAGCATTTTTGTTACTCCAAAATTGCAAATGTCATCCAACATGCACCTCTTTCTTCCTTGTGCAGGCCTTGGCTCAGTGAGAACACTCTTGCCTATGAGTTTGAAGGTTGTGGGTTCAGAGTTCCGCTCCAGAGATTTGAGCGTCTATGTCCCCTGGTTCTAGAATTCTCGACAGCGCAGAGTCGCTGAGCAGAAACTGATAGCCAAGTTCCGCACACATAAGGACGGCCTAAACCGGGATGTTGGATTTATGTCACATTATCAGTAACCCCCACAGCTTGCCCCTGGTCTTGCATAATCTCACCAGCTGTTCTGTCTAGAGACAATACACATCTCTTTAACCTGTGTTTAATGTTCCCTCCAACCACATTATCTGTACCTTTTAAGACCTGGCTGGCTGTAGAGATTTGCATTTGATTAGAGGACTTTGAATAGTGTGGAGGAGCAGAGGGATCTAGGTGTATGTGTGCATAGATCCCTGAAAGTTGGGAATCAAGTAGATAAGGTTGTTAAGAAGGCATATGGTGTCTTGGCGTTTATTGGTAGGGGGATTGAATTTAGGAGTCGTAGCGTTATGTTGCAACTGTACACAACTCTGGTGCGGCCGCACTTGGAGTACTGTGTGCAGTTCTGGTCCCCACATTACAGGAAGGATGTGGAGGCTTTGGAGAGGGTGCAGAGGAGGTTTACCAGGATGTTGCCTGGTATGGAGGGGAGATCCTATGAGGAGAGGCTGAGGGATTTGGGATTGTTTTCGCTGGAAAGGCGGCGGCTAAGAGGGGATCTTATTGAAACATATAAGATGATTAGAGGTTTAGATAGGGTGGATAGTGATAGCCTTTTTCCTCTGATGGAGAAATCCAGCACGAGGGGGCATGGCTTTAAATTGAGGGGGGGTAGTTATAGAACCGATGTCAGGGGTAGGTTCTTTACCCAGAGGGTGGTGAGGGATTGGAATGCCCTGCCAGCATCAGTAGTAAATGTGCCTAGTTTGGGGGCGTTTAAGAGATCCGTAGATAGGTTCATGGACGAAAAGAAATTGGTTTAGGTTGGAGGGTCACAGTTTTTTTTTTAACTGGTCGGTGCAACATCGTGGGCCGAAGGGCCTGTTCTGCGCTGTAATGTTCTATGTTCTATGTTCTATGTTCTAATTAGTATTCTGTAACTTGATTTCTGTGTCTGTGCACTGTTGGAGAACAGAGACCACTCCATCAGACGAAGGAGCAGCAAGCTCCGAAAGCTTATGGTATTTGCTACCAAATAAACCTGTTGGGCTTTAACCTGGTGTTGTGAGACTTCTTACTCTAGAATTCTCCACCAAGGGAAACAGTTTTATCCTGTCCACTCTATTTCTTTCCTTCATAATTTTGTACACTCTATCAAGCCACCCCTCCGCCTCCTTTGTTCCAAGGAAAATAACGGCAACCTATTCAATCTCTCCTCATAGCTACACTTTTCTAGCCCTGGAAACATTCTTGTAAACAATAGGGCAGTACTGAGGGAGTGCGACATTGTTGGAGGTTTCATTTTAGGAAGAGACATTAAACCATTAGCCTCATAGGTGGATGTAAAAATTCCCATGGCACTATTGAAAGAGGGGTAGGGGAGATCTGTACGGTGTGCTGGCCAATGTTTAGTCTTTAACCTTCACCAAATCAAATCAAATTATCTAGTCATCTCATTCCTACTTTTGTGGCACCTTACTGTGTGTAAATTGACTGCAAATTAGTTATATTACAACACTAACCACATGGGTATGTCATTGGCTATAAATCATGTTCAAAGGTCCTAGGGTTCTGAAAGGCATCATGTAAATGCAAGTTCTTTCCTGCCCGAATTCTGACTGTTCAAATCAAGATTCATCTCATTATCTTAAACTTTATTTTATCCTTTGTACTCCTTTCGTCAGTCATTCCTTCCTCTCTCAGTTTTCAGGCTTCTATAATCAAAGGTTTAAAGTTTATTTATTAGTGTCACAAGTAGGCTTACATTAACACAGCAATGAAGTTACTGTGAAAATCCCCTCGTCTGAAAATCCACACTCCGGCGCCTGTTCGGGTACACTGAGGGAGAATGTAGCATGGCCAATGTACCTCACCAGAACGTCTTTCAGACTGTGGGAGGAAACCGGAGCATCCGGAGGAATCCCATGCATACACTGGGAGAATGTGCAGACTCCGCACAGACAGTGACCCAAGCCAGGAATCAAACCTGCGTCCCAGGCGCTATGAGACAGCAGTGCCAGCCACCGTGCCGCCATTTTCATTGGTGTGAAAGCTGGAAAGTATAGTAGCTATTTACTCGCTTCTTGATCTTGTCAATTCTGGCCTTGGCTTTCAATTTTGAGTTGTCAGGTTTTAAAAAAGGAATGCAGTGTTAAGTGTTTTTTCCATGTTCTGCGAGAATAATTAACACAATTAGCAGGAGCATTAGCGGGGAGTTGAGAAAGAGGCCCCTTGGCCCATCATATCTGTGTTGGCCATCAAACACCTATCTATTCTAATCCCATTTGACTCTATGGGAGGGATTTTCCGGTCATGCTTGCCCCAAAACCGGAAAATGCCGCCCGAGGTCAACGGACCTTTGCATGGTCCACCCCCAACCGCTATGATTCCCGTGGCGGGCGAGGGTTTCCTCCGGGTGCTCCGGTTTCCTCCCACAGTCCAAAGATGTGCGGGTTAGGTTGATTGGCCATGCTAAAATTGCCCTTAGTGTCCTGGGATGCGTAGGTTAGAGGGATTAGTGGGTAAATGTGTAGGGGTATGGGGATAGGGCCTGAGTGGGATTGTGGTCGGTGCAGACTCGATGGGCCGAATGGCCTCCTTCTGCACTGTAGGGTTTCTATGATTCTATGAACATTATGATGTCAACATAGGGTTCATCTTAATCTTTCAGCTCACATTACTTTAACCGCAAGTGTTCTTGGGTTACCAGCAGACCTCACTGGTCAAGCCTTAGAGCGGCGGACAGTTTAAAAATTCACGTATTCTCTCATATCATCCTTGATCACTACCGTATATTGTGATAACCTCAGCGTCTCATTGTGGAGTGAGCAAATTTTGTATTTGCCATTCTTCGAGTAACTACCAAATTCTACTCAGTAATACTAAATTATTTTGCTGCAAGTCTCGTAAGATAATGAGATGGGAAGGCGAATCAACTAAAGGCGTTCTATTTCTTCAGAACCATCAATGTTTTGTGTGACCGTATTAATAATTTCATTCATTGTTAACAGCCCATGAATAAAGCAGCTCCGGTCTCAGTTATACACTTCCACACCTCATGCCTATTGCCGAAATGTTAATTTAATTTTTTTTTTGGAAGAAGTGCTGTGTGAAAATTATAAATGACCCATCAGAGAGGCTATTTACTGCCTTTTATATGGATTGTCCAAAGTGCAAAACCCCCTCAGCTCCTTAAATTGTCCTTGTTTTCTCTGCTCCCCCAGTTGCTGGCTGCAGGAGTTCGTCTCAGTGTCTGGTTTGATTGACAGGAATATTTGCGGCACTGAAAGAGAAAGAAGTGAGATTGAGAGGGGCTGAATGTGATGTCAGAATGGTGAAGGGTCATTTGAAGGTTAGCTGCCAGGGAAAGGGTTCAGGGAGAGTTCAGGCGCATATATTAAGCAAATGAATCCTTTTAACCCAGTGACAGAGAGGGAGGGAGGAGAGAGACCAGCAAGAGAACACCAAGATATCTTACTCGGGATCAGAGAGAAGGGGAGATGAGAGCAAGCAGTGTTTAAACTTGTGTGTTTTAATCTGCAAGGACTATCCCAGACATTTGAAGAAGCATTTGCTGAAGATGCACTGAGACGCTGAGGCTCTTCTGACGGGTGCAACAGCAGAACTGGTGATGTTATTCTGACTAAGAGGGCTGTGCCTCCCTTTGTGGCTTTGGTGGTGTCGAGATCTTTAAATGGTAAATGAACAGTTGGATTGATTACAGGATCACGACTTCAGCAGCTGGGACTGGCCATGATTCTAGGTCCCAGTCACAACAACAGAAGCAGAACTCAAACATGATCCCTGTTTCTAATTCTGGCAACCTTGTCCCCTTTTGACTCAGAGGTGTTGCTCTGAAGCCTAATGCTAATTTGCAGGCTACCGATCCCTGCTTGAAAGAAGCAAGAGAGAGAGATAAGAGGACTGTGGACTGTTTAGCATTCTTTGGTACATTTTTGATTTCTGTCCTGTTTCGCAATGTTTGACTGCATGGATGTGCTGACAGTAAATCCAGGACAGCTGGTGGATTTTTACTCTCAAAGCCCCTCCTGCATGCTCCAGGAAAAAGGATCAAGCCCACCCTGCTTCATTGGGATCAGGCACAAAGACTGGCAGAGGCTCCCTAACCCTCAGTGTAGGTACCACAAACTCACTTCATCCATATTGGTCTCTTTCCAGGAAACTTAATTTTTGTAGGAATTCTTGTGCGTGTGTTGTAGAGTTAGTCTCTTCCAGTTTGAGGTATTAAATGATTTAAAACACGTTAAAATTCAGTTAATAAAAAAGTGTTTTGCACTTACAGCACTGCAAAGTCCAGGTGCACAAGTTTAGTTTTTAAAAATGAGGATTTGAACTTTGTGACTTTTTAATGCTGAGCTGTGTCTTACGTTGTAAAAAAAAAAACAATTTCAAAAGGAGTGATCAACATTTCTGTTGTGAAAGCCAGCTGAATATTCAGGAGTGTCAGCATGCATATTCAAACCCAGCCCTATAAACCAGCAGTGTGAAGGCCCAGATTTTTGACTAAAACAAGAGTATCACAAGGAGATTAAAGTCTTTGTGACTCTCCTTCCCTCGCCTCCCTCCTCCACACACAAACGCACACATCCACACACACACAGAGACACACACACACCCACTTCCAACCCAATATAAAACCAAAGGAATAAACTTTGCTCTCTGTTTTCCAAAGGTATTCTGTTGCGACAGGAAATTTCTACTACTAAAATTTGTTATTAATTAGAATGTAATGTTGCTCGCTCCAAGGTGCTTGTGACCTGGCACGGTTGGCACTATTTTCCCCACGGCACACAATTTTTCTGCTGTTAGGCTAACCGTTTCTGACATTTCTTCCATAGCAGTGATCACTGATGCTCCCCGTCCTAGCTTCCCGAATTTGATTTTGCCTGTAAATAATTTGAATAGAGTAGATATTAAGAGGCTCTTCATAATTCATGCCTGTTTGTAGCAGGATATATTTTGGATGAAGAGCATGGGTAACTGAAGTTTTCAGTGAAGACGGAGCTGTACAAGCGTCACGGCAACTGTGTGTGTTTTTCACTTCATTACTTTCAAGTTTCACATTCCTTGTGTTATGGTTAATGACTACAAACACTCCTGTGTTTAATATGCTCCTAAAGGTGGGGTGGGGGGGGAGGTCATTGTTTTTGTTGTAAATCTGTTGGAAAACTTTTCCCTCTTGTTTGAAAGCTTGCAGTGTAATTCTATGACTTGCATTTCGAAAATATTTCGGCCTCATGGAAGTCTCATTGATGACCAAGATGAGCATCGTGATTAAAATGACGTGGAGCTGTTAGAAGCGGCTCCCCTCTGCAGTGAGTGCCTCTGTGTGTTTCGGACCATGAGAGAGCCACCTCGCCACGCAGCTCCTCGGATTTCTATTACCAATTGCAACTTCCTTATTCCCGACAGCAGAATCGTAAATCCATGTTGTGCTGTCGTTAGAAGGAAGTAGATTTTAGCAGTGTAAACATGGAGAGTTGGCACACACGACTGTCACTCTCTCTCATAATCCAAGCTGCAGAAACACGAAATGAACAAAAAGAGGCCCAAGAAATGCCAACAATCGTTCTTTATTTAGGATTGGAATTTGCAACATGATATTTCAAAATGTAGTGCATTGTTTTTTTTCTCTTTTAAAGCCAGCTGGCTTGAGAATCTGCTATTATACTCACGTCCTTTGTTCGAATAGATTAGCGTTATAACCAGGATTTAAAATAATGTCAATACTGGTAAGTTATTAATAGCATCCTGCATTTTCATAAGATAGCAAAATATTTCCCTATCCTTCTATTGTCCCAGTTCCTGAACAGTATCCAATAAACTTTGATTCACAATGGACATTGGACACCAAACAAGAATTCGAAAAGAGTTAGGGGAGGTAACCAGTACTGTGTTGTTGAGTAACTTTTTTGAGGAAACTTTTGAAGGTGGGGAAGAGCAATGTGGAAAAAATGAAAAGAAAATTCCAGAACATTCTCATCAAACACAAGTTGGCATCAGAAAGTGGGTTTCGGGCCAAAGCGTTGATGTCTCTTACTTATTTAACTGTGAAATAACACTTTGTCATTGCAACTTTGTGATCACGTACAAGGCTGCTCATCCAGGAAAAGGGGATAAAAAGCCCCACCAGATTTTTAAGTCAGTACTTCATGCAGTATTTCTGACAATGTTACCCTAACCTATCAAAACATATTGCGAAATACCGGGGTGAGTCTTTTGTAGACTTTTGCGATTGACCATGCAGTTCACCCTGTGTCATCCTGGCTCTGTTGTTAAGACACACGTCTGCATCAGACAGTTGTGGGTTAAGTCCCACTCCAGCACTTTGGAGCACCCAATTCGGGATTAGCACTTAATTGCGGTGCTGCACTATCAGAGGTGGAGGTAAATTATTAAACCAATACCCCATTTGCTGACTCCAGTGGGTGTAAAGGGTATAAAGGGAAGGAGGTTTTGCTCCAGCTATACAAAGCCTAGTAAAGTCACATCTGAAGTTCAATTCTCTGCATCGCGCCTTCAAATATATTGACCTTGGAAGAAGTGCAGGGCATATTCATCGAAATGTTGCTGGGATACATGGATTAAATTGTGAGGACTAATCACACAGGTGAGGTCTGTATTTCCTGAAATACAGAATGCTAAGATGTGATATTATTTGAAGTTTTTAGGATTTTAAAAGGATAGGATAAAATTGATAGGGTATGGAGATGGACTTTGTATTGGTTGAGGTGCCTGAGACTTGGAAACATAACCTTAAAATTAGAGTCAAGCCATCCAGGAGAGGAGTAAGGTAACACTCCTTCACACAAAAGGAGGTAGAACTCTGCAACAAAAAGTAGATGCTTGCTCGATTAATTTTAAATTGGGGATTGCTAGATTATTTTCCTAGCTAAAGGTATTATGGGGTACGGAGCCATTTTGGTAGAGTTGTGATACCATGACCCCATTGAATGGTGGAACAGGCTCAATGGGCTGAATGTCCTACCCCTGTTCCACAGCACTATCTGAAGCGTGCAGGAAGCTCACTCCATAACCTTGAAAACTTTTATCCTTCACCCAACAGTACCAAAAAAATAAAACACACAAACTGGTCTTGTGTCTCACATTTGTAGGTTTTTACTTTACTACACGTTGGACACCATATTTACTCCCATAACAACAAGATTTGCACTTGAAGTATTTAATTAGATGTTAAGATGTGAGAGACACAAGACACTTTTTAAAAAAAGACAAGTTATCTCTTAACTCACAAAAATAAGTGTTGAGAAGGCTTTAATCAAAATTTCACTTTTTTTCCATTGGTTTACTGTAGAGACGTGCACAAAATAGTTTAATTTATTCCTCTCCCCTGTTCCACTGCTTGTTGTAGCTAGGATGGTGCTCAGAGGTGGCCAGTATGTTGTTATGTGGTTGTGCAGGGCTGGTTTCTATTCCTTTTTTTGTTGTTTCTGATGTGGGTTAGATTCTGTAGATTCACTCTGGGAGGCTAGATGCAGTGTAATTTTCACCGTGTGTGCAGCAGAATGTAAAAAGCTCTAAGGGTGGCCTGGCTGGTATTGTCTGCTGACAAAGGCATGTAGTGTCAAGGCCTACAGCCTTGCTGTGATAAAACACAGGCATCAAGCAGTTTTTTTTCCCCCGCCCCTTCCAATGTTCTCTTATCCTCTCCCATGGGCATTGTCTCCTTGTTTGGTGTGCTGTTCCAGAGGGGCCAGCGGTCTTCTGATACCCCATCTTCATGTGCAAACCTAGCCAGTGTGTGCTGGAGGCTGTTTTACCTTGATGACTTTGCAGCTAAGCCTGTCCTCACACAATATCTCTGCATTCTATTTAGTGGCAAAAGTCGCTTGATAATGATCAAGATAGGAATCTTTGTTTGTTTTTTCGTTCCCCAGCCCCCTCCCTAGCCTCAAAACACGGTGAGATCAATTTACTCAATCCCACTTCTGCTCTGCTGAAAGCAGCTGACTTGATTTGGTCCTAAGATCAAACTTGCTTCCTTCCTAGTTGTGCAGTCCAGCATTGCGCTACACAATGTATTTTACTCATTGGTCAAACAGGAACATTACTGCTTTATAATATCTTTCCACTTAGTTGCTTGTATTTGATTTGTTTGGATACTGGCTCACAAAGCATAGGCCGTGAGCAGCCACCTATTGACAAGCCCAAGTTAAACTCTCCAGATGAGTTGAAGCCAACAGCTGGGAACCCCTTCAGGTAAACTAGGCCTTGGTGAATGCAGATGTTTACTTAGGGGTGGTTGCTGTAGCATGTGACCAATCTGTGAGGAGCTAATGGTCATGACATTCCACTAAACCCAATGTAGGAACAAAGAAAGCTTTTGGCAATCAGAACAAGAGAAGAAAGTGCTCCAAACATCCAGCAATCAGAGACCAAACAGGTCAAAGTTTCAGGTAGGGACCTATTCTATAATTTTGTTAAAATTTGCCACATGATCAAATTGGAGCTAAAGTTGTATCTGAAAATTCTAGAGCAAAAACATAAAGTCTTGCAATTAAAATCCCTATTTTGCAGTATACCCCTGCCTTGCAATTCTTTGGAAGATTCACTCCAACTCTTCTGATACGTCGATGAGCTGAGCATGACAAATAGGGATCATTTCAGGTTTGACCGCTGCTTTCTGTCTAGTTAGCTAGTCCAGCTTGGGCAATAATGAGTGCACTTTGATTGACATAGTGTCTCCAAGCTGGAGGGTAAAAAGAATTAGCTATGCAGCCTACTCCTGACCACAATTTCAATGACTTCTACCCAAAATTGTGCCTTTTTGAATATCTTGTGGGGACATGATCTTACTGTGATACAAGACCACAAGAAATAGGAGGAGGAGTAGACCATATGGCCTGTCGAGCCTACTACTCCATTGATTATGATCCTGGCTGATCTTGGGATTCAACTCCATTTTCCCACCCATTCCTCACTTCTCTTAATTCCATGAGAGACCAACAGTCTGTCAACTCATCTTAAGTGTATTCAATGATGGAGCATCCAAAACCCTCGGGTAGAGAATTCCAAAGATTCACAACCTTTTAAAGTAATTTCTCCTCATCACTGTCCTAAATTATTGGTCTTTCTTCTTATGCCCTCATATTTAAACTCCCCAACCAATGAAAACAATAAAACAATCTCTCACCTTATGAAACCCCTACAAAATTGTGCAGGTTTCAATGAGATTGCATCTCATTCTTCTAAACCCCATAGAACATCAGCCCAATTTACTTAGCCTCTCAAGCCCCTCATCCCAGGGACCAATTTAGTGAACCTTTGCTGTACCACCTCCAATTTGAGTATATCCCTTCTTAAATATGGAGACTAAAACTGTACGCAGTATCCCTGATGTGGGTCTCACTAAAACCACTGTATAATTAAGTTTATTTATTAGTGTCACAAGTAGGCTTACATTAACACTGCAATGAAGTTAATGTGAAGACTTGTTTATTGTTGTACTCCAATCCCCCTGCAATAAAGGAAATGTGACATTTGCCTTCCTAATTGCTTCCTGCGCCTGCATGATAACTTTCTAACATTCCTGGTACCGGCACATCCAAGTCTCTTTGAAAAGCATCACTTTTGAGTTTCTCACCTTTTAGGAAATATTTTCTGTTCTTATGACCATCGCGAATAGCTTCACACTTCCCTACATATATTCCACCTGCCACCTCGTTGTCCACTCACTTAACCTGTTCATATCTCATTGCAGTCTCTCTGTGTCCTCCCCACAGCTTCCCACCTCGCTGGTGGTATCATCAGCAACCTTTGATACATTACTCTCTGTTTCTTCATCAAAGTCATTACTATAGATTACAAATAACAGAAGCCCCCACCCTGATCTTTGCAGCATTCCACTATTCACTGCCTACTAATTTGAAAAAGCCCCATTTATGCCCTATCTCTGCTTTCTATACATTAACCTTTCCATTGTCCATGGTAAAATATTACTCCCAACTCCATGAATCATTATCTTGCCTATTAATCTTTTGTGTGGTACCTTATTCAATGTCTTTTGAAGTAAAGACACAAAACGGCACGGTAGCGCAGTGGTTAGCACTGCTGCTTCACAGCTCCAGGGTCCCGGGTTCGATTCCTGGCTCGGGTCACTGTCTGTGTGGAGTTTGCACATTCTCCTCGTGTCTGCGTGGGTTTCCTCCGGGTGCTCCGGTTTCCTCCCACAGTCCAAAGATGTGTGGGTTAGGTTGATTGGCCAGGTTAAAAATTGCCCCTTAGACTCCTAAAATGTGTAGATTAGAGGGATTAGTGGGTAAATATGTGGGGGCAGGGCCTGGGTGGGATTGTGGTCGGTGCAGACTCGATGGGCCGAATGGCCTCCTTCTGCACTGTAGGGTTTCTATGAAAATCCCTATAGTGCAGAAGGAGGCCATTCAGCCCATTGTGTCTGCACCAACCCTCTAGCTGGACATTTTACCCAGGCCCTATCCCCATAACCCCACATATTTACCTGCTAATCCCCCTAACCCACATATCCTGGGACGCTAAGGGCCAATCCACCTAACCTAGGTATATTACATCTACCAGTTCCCCTTTATTTATCCTACTAGTTACATCCTCAATAAACTAATACATTTGTCAAACAGGATTTCCCTTCAGTAAAAGCATGTTGATTTGCTATCATCATAGTATAATTTTCTAAGTGCATTAGTAAGACTTCCTTAATAATAGATTCCAGCATGTTCCCAAAAACTGATGTTAGGCATACAGGCTTGTAGTTCACTGCTTTCTGTCCCGCTCCTTCCTTGGAAAGCAGTGTAACATTTGCCAACTGTATCTCTAGAATTGGTGCCTTGAGTGAAATCAAATAACTCAGCTCCCAAAGATGGGGACTATACCTGGGCTGCTTTGTTGGGATTTTACACTGGGCCATGGCACTAACCATTGGAGTCTTCAACAATGCTTCTTTTCCAGTTGGCTTTGTAAATTATAATTTGAGGAAGCAGATCATCCAGAAGCTGCAATAGGAAAATGAAAATATCTGGCAAAGGAAAGAAGTTTTAAGAAGTTGGCAAGAAATAAACCCAAATGGGATAGAATAATTTGATTTAATTCAATCATTTTTCCTATCTAATAATTTCCCAATGTGATTTTCTCAGTGTGCATTGTCACATTGACATAACTTTCATCCCTCCTAACAAGGTCTAAATAAAATCAAGACATGGTTTTGTAAACTGGTTTCAGCATTGTGCCAATAAAACGATGCAAAGTTTTGAACAATTGCATTAACGTATTAATGACAAAACTGATGTGCCATCTTCAGCCACAACAGTTCTGCCTGACAAAGTATTTTCATTTGAGCAGGAGATAGTTAACAGACCTTGAAATAAATCTATAAAAAGACCAAGGAGAAGGGTTGTAATTGTTAAAAATGTGTTTACTTTTCTGAAGCTTAACCTAAACTGCAGATCGTTATCCTCTGAACCATTTGTTGTTTTTTGTGCTGTGAGAATATTTTGTCTTTGCCTACATTGTGGGGCTGGGAAGGCCTTGCAGGCCTAGTATTTCAGCATGTGGTTATGTTTAGCCAACCCTATCTGCATAAAGCACAGTTTTTATTCATCTCCCTCATATAGTTCCACCAAGAAAAGATGCCCACTGCCTGCATTATTAAATATCTCTCATTCTCAGAAATGTTTATTCTTAATTTTTATAGTGATTTTTGCAGAATATTCTGCAGCCTGAAGAATTTCCTAAAATTGTTCTTTTCAATTAGGTTCATCGTTTTGCAACAATCTCATGTCCTGCTTTGGATTCCTTGACAAAACAAAAAATAATTTTTTAGCGCTAACTTTCGTTTTAAACCCAATACCTGAAGTCACAAGATAAACATTGAGTTGTTCAAAATAAGTTAGGGAATTGGGCAGAGCTATTTTCACCTGAAGGATGATAATGTCATAGAATATTTTATCAAGAACACACTCCTATGTAGATAGTATAAATTAAACAATTTTTTTTTAGAAACGTAGAGGGGATGAGAAGGCACGATTGGTGAGAGTGTGATGTGTGGGGGGAAAAGTGACTTGCTCCCCGGACCCTAATGGTATACTCCTGCATTTTAAGTTCTAATGCTTTTATGTTCAATCAATGGATACATTCTATAGTGGAATACTCCTATATTCCAAAATGGCAACTAATACCAGCCAGCTTATCCATGCTATAAATAGTCAAAATAATAAGCCACCTCTGAAATTAATATAATAGTGGGATTGAAAACACTCTTCACACAAAGAGTTGGGGGGGGGGGAGCAGATACATCACCTATTTTCTTGTTTCAGAGCTATGGAGAGAGGCAATGTTCAGTGTAGCTCTACTTGTATTGAATCTGATGATGTGCCAATGCTGCTAGCTCTATTCCAATCTCAATGATACAGCACACAACCCCTTATTTGAATGTCAATCAAAATTGATGTGCAGCTGCAAGAGGTTGATATGAGAAAGATCCCTGTTTGGTATCCCTGAACACCAGGTTAAAGTCCAACAGGTTTATTTGGTATCCCAGAGGACGGCAGTGCATTGTTTCTAGTTGCAGGTGATTACCAGGTTCAATGCAGTGTGCACTACCTGCAAGACTTGAAGTAAATGGCATATTTTAAGGAATCTGATTAGGCTAGATTAACAGTATTGCAATACCAAGTATTGAGTAGTTGATCCAAGATTAAATGTTCCAGAAATTGCCTATTAACCCGTCCCAATATTACTCCTGGCCTCTGGTGGTTACCTCATTCAAACCTACAGCTTTCTCTCTGCACCTCCTGTCTTGGTGCAAATTTAAATGTGCAGTACACAGTTGAGAACCCTGCCACACTCCCATCTTTCAAGAGGTCAGACCTCAAACTATTGTTAACCTACCTATCTGATGTGTTGTCCTGTAACCTATGTTTGCGTGCAGGCTATGTGTACATCTGACTTTGGATATGTGCTGTTCTTTCAACTACCAGTATCTCTTGGCTACTTTTCTACATATACCGTATGCTGGCTTGTCAAGGGCACAGTCTCAACCTAGAGAAAGACATCCCTGGTGAAGTGTCTCCCCGCTAACATGACCGTGTAACTGTGGTGGGGTGGGGTTCTGTGGTCCCTCTCTCCTTATTCCTAAGGATCTCTTCCTTGTTGTCTAGCTCCCTGAGAGCAAAAGGAAAACCCACCCTGATATGGAAGCTGTCTCAAATTGGCAGCAAGACACCCCAGTGTGGTAGGACGTGAGAAAGGAAATGAGAAGAAAAACAATCTAACAGAGTGCCAAGCTACATGTCACAAAGCAAAGCATAAACGGCTCTCACAACACTCAGAAACCAGCTACACACACCTTTAAGAAACTGACGGTCAGGAAGTGCCGTTGGATGTGCCCCTGTTTATACTGGCGTTCAGTGATGGTGTTTTCTTCCTGGAGAAAACCGCAGAAAATATAAGGTGAGGAAGCCCTGCCCTCATTTGCAGAGTTTCTGTGCCCACAGTAATGTCTGTGCAACAACCTCTGCTGACACCAGCACACTCTTGTCAAAGCAAAACAGGCAGCACGCCCTCTTCACTTTTGGGAAAATGATTCTACTCGCCTCCAAAATTGTCACACTGCCCCCGCCCACTTTCTACTTCCTCAGCACTTTATTATAATATTTTCTGTATTTGTACTTGGATACAGTTTTTCTGTGTGCAGTGGATCAGCCATAATCCTCACCTCTGTGTGTCTTTATTGCACTAAATGTTCACATATTTTCCCCTATGGCTTAGAACGTTTTAGCCAGCAAGTAACTGGGATGTGCAGATTAGGAAGACCCTGAGCTTGATCCTCAGTGTGTACGGAGTTAGATCATCTGACCTAGATTGGCAGTATGTATGTTACCTTTGGCCTATTTCACTACCGTCATAGCACGCTACCATAAATGACCAATGTTTTAGAAGTTTTTGATATGATTTTGAACAGTTCAGTGCAAAACAACGATACATTTCTAAGATACATTAATTCTATATAAGCCCAGCATTGTGAGACCCTACAGTGGCGCATAGAACTTGCTTCTTTAAATTCAAACCTTCTTCCTTTTCCTCCCCAAAGGAGGCAATTCATGCAGGGTGTTGGTAGTTTGAATGTGTGACCCTTCACACTGAACGGCAAAGGCTATTCAACTATGAGAGCACCAATCTTGCCCTCACTCAGTGTCCACCCTTGTGCACTTTTCAACAGGAATGGCAACCCTTTGATCAGGAATGGCAACCTTTTTTTTTCATTTCCATGCCCAAGAGGCACCAAGTCCAATTTAGGAATTTTTAAAAAAATACTTTTCCAATTCAATCAAATCAAGTCCAATTTAGGAATGACCCATCTACCAGTACCCTAACTTGACAAAGAAAGAGTATTAAACCTGGAGTCTTTGAGATCTGTGAAAGTCATTGTCACAGCAGGGCGTGGCTTAGTTTACTGAACTAGTATTTTTTTAATACTTTTCCAATTCAGTCAAATCAAGTCCAATTCAGAGTCTCAACAAGTTGAGACATTTCTGATCCAAGCTGACAAGACAGGGCATGCGACCCTTTACCCTGTCTTGGGCCTGATCTACATGAGCCAAGCTGATTGGAGGAGGGGGAGGATTCCGCCTCCAAGGCTTGATCTCATTTGCATCTTCGCCAAAAGGCCGAGATGCCGCTTTAAAAAATTGCTTCATATGAAAATGAAGCTTAAATGTAACCCAATGACCTCGACCAAGTGCAGCATCCGATCCATACTACACTTGATCTTAGCCAAAAGGCCGAGAAGTGAACTAGTGTTTTTTTTTAATTTCAAAAATATACTTTATTCACAAAAAAAAACTCTCCAATAAAACATTGCAAAATGACAGATCCAAAAGTCATAAACAGTGCAAAAAAGAATCATTTTTACAGTACAACACAGTGCTTATTTACAAAAACATTACATTTCGTTACATTTCATTTCTTAAAACTATATACATGTGTCAGAGTTTACTGTGTGCCGTTATTTTTCAGGTTGGCACACAGTTACGCAGGCCGAGGGTATTCTGCAGTTACCCGGCCCTCGGTCTGCCTCAGTTGAGACGCTTTACACGGTGGTCTTTCCCCATTGTGCCTTGGCGGCGGCTGCCCCAAGCTTGAGAATAGTGTTATCATTTTTGCATATGACACACTGCATTCCTGGGATGCTACTGTGCCCCGAATGTCCCCATATGTGCTTACAGGTGTGACATATCACTGTTAATGTTGCTTTGAACTTTACATCAGTCGCTTTCCATCAGATTTTTAAGCATTTTTTAAACTTGCGTTGTCCTCTGCTTTTGTACATCAGTGCCATTTAAGATGTATATTTTTAAAATGTGACTTTTTAAATAAAAGCAGGCATCGATGTAGTCGGTGTTTATTCTATAAAGGAGCAGCTGTTGGGCAGGGACTTAAAGACAGTAATTGAATATTTTGTTTCTGCTGAGGTATAGAAACCGCTTGAGTTTTGCTCTTGCAGGTTTAAAACCTCATCAGAACGCGATTAAATTGCAGTCTTGTAACTGCCTCCTACGCATCCATTATTCCAGATAGCGCTTACACCGCCTTCTGAACTGTAGTATTCTGTATATCGTTTGTGGGCGTAAGCATCACTTCACATGCATCCCAGTGTTAGGCTGATCTGACAACAGATCCGAGGTCTTTGTGAAAGCTTGTCATTCGGATTGAATTAACTCGTAAAATCACCCAAAGGGGCTGCACTGTTCCATTTTTAGTTCCAGGAACTCTCGTGATCATGATTGGGAAAGTTGGAATGTAAAGCAGTTTAAAAACAATGGTTAAAGAGCTTCCAGTAAAGGAGTTTAAGAAATTAATATCCAATGATTAGCTCATTGGCAATCCACGTTTCGATAAGTGCTTTGTTCAGGTAAAGAATGGCCTGATTGTAAACTCTTTAAACACACACGCACGTGCATGCACACAGCAGACACTTCATTGGAACGCAGGGCGATATCTGTATGAATTGATGACTGCTCCCTATTTTTAACTAATCCCATCCTCATGTCTTGGGAAGCAAACTGTTGTAAGCCCCAGACCCTATTTTCTCCTAAATATTTTATTTCACTTTAAGTTGATGCTGAAGTCTCAATTAGCTTCCTATCCAAAGAGCTGCCTGTCAATTTAAAGCTTGTTTGACCACTCACAAGTGACCTAGGCCACGATCTCTGTACTGGTTTTGGGGAAGGACCATGAATAAAGTGGATTACTGCAATCAAAATTGAATGAAAACATTGTGACGTCCCAATAAGGCCTCAATGGGTCTTTATTTTGACATAGACCTCAAGACATAGACGTGGGCCACAAAAGATCCTGGCAAGTGGAGAATTCGGGCTCTTTTAGCAGGAGCAGCTGCTGATTTTGCCTGTTAACATTTTTGTGCTGCCATTTATGTAGTAACATAAGCATTTACTGTGTGTAAGATCAAATTAAATTTGTTTCGTGTTAGCATTTTCAAGTCATTAGTTAGAATTAACGAATATGGCACAAAATTATACTACAAAAGAGCAGTTTACTGTCCTGGGCTTTTCACCATTTCTCTCTTAGCATGGGAAAATCAGCTTCCAGAACATTAAAGCAAAAAGCTGATGTTTAGTGACAGACAACGTGGCAAGTACATTAACTTACACTGCACTAACATGGCAGTCATTATTTTATTCATACCACTTTATTAGTCCTTTTACTTCCTTTCTTCTGGTCTCTAATAGTCCTTGCCAGTGGATTGCAAGTGGAGAACTTAGCCTGCGCACTCCCGCCAGAAGATAAAGTAAAGTTATTTATTAGTCACAAGTAAGTTTACATTAACACTGCAATGAAGTTACTGTGAAATTCCCCTAGTCGCCACACTCCGGAGCCTGTTTGGGTCAATGCACCTAACCGCGTCTTTCTGACTGTGGGAGGAAACCGGAGCATCTGGAGGAAACCCACGCAGACACGGGGAGAACATGCAAATTTCGCACAGACAGTGACCCAAGCCGGAATTGAACCCGGGTCCCTGGCGCTATGAGGCAGCAGTGCTAACCACTGAGTGATTATGATCATTTCCAATTTTCTTCTCCCTCCTCAAGATTCTGACTCCTTACTGAAGCAGATTTGGGGTGGCGCAGTGGCATAGTGGTTAGCACTGCTGCCTCACAGCGCCAGGGAACCGGGTTCAATTCCGGCCTCGGGTGACTGTCTGTGTGGAGTTTGCACCTTCTCCCCGTGTCTACGTGGGTTTCCTCTGGGTGCTTCGGTTTCCTCCCACAGTCCAAAAATATGCAGGTTAGGTAGATTGGCCATGCTAAATTGCCTCTTAGTGTCGGGGGAATTAGGAGCTAACTGGATAGTTCTATCAAAGAGCCAACACAGGCATGATGGGCCAAATGGCCCTGTGTTGTATCATTCTATGATTTGACCGTAGCTTGTATTATGCATACCTGTGTGTATGAACACACCGCTGAGCACAGACATTCTGCTGAAACATCTGCAGTGTGAAAACCCTACAGCTAATCAACTCTCTAATCAGCAGCCGACGGTTCTGTATACACCTTGGGGATCAAATCAACCACCCACACATAACTAACAATGGGCTTCCTCAGGGATCAGTCCTTGCACGAGCCCTGTTCAACATACGTACCAGTGATCTCCCTCCCACAGAGACACAGCTCTTTGTTTGATGGCGAGGTTTTAATGCTGAGGCGCTTTCCCAATGTCCTGAAGTTCTTTAGCCTGGAACGCCAGGGCCAAGTCATCAGCAAATGCAAAGAGCTGTGTCTCTGTGGGCTCTATGCGCCAGGGAACCGGGTTCAATTCCAGCCTTGGGTCACTTTCTGTGTGGAGTTTGCACATTCTCCCTGTGTCTGCGTGGATTTCCTCCGGGTGCTCTGGTTTCCCCCCACAGTCCAAAGATATGTGGGTCAGGTTGATTGGCCATGCTAAATTGACCCTCGTGTCAGATGGATTAGCAGGGTAAATATGTGGGGTTATGGCTGTAGGGCCTGGGTGGGATTGTGGTCAGTGCAGACTTGATGAGCCAAATAACCTTCTTCTGCACTGTAGGGATTATTTGATTCTATGATGGTCCACAGCACCTCATGGATACCCAGTATTGAGTGCCAGCTCTGTTTTGAATTTATTCTATCTAACAAAGTGCTCATGTTGTTCATGGTGGAAGGAGTCCTCAGTGTGAAGAGGGGGCATTGTTTCCAGAAGGGCTGTGTGGTAGCCAGGGGGAGATGGTGGTGTGGTGGTAATGTCACTGGACTGGTAATCCAAAGGCTAATCTTCTGAGAGCACACAAAGGTTCAAATCCCACCATAGCAGCTGGTGTAATTTAAAATCAATGAATAAAATCTGGAGTGAACTCTAGGTGATGGTGACCATGAAATATCAAATGTTATAAAAATCGATCTGGTTTACTAATGTCCTTTAGGAAAGGAAATCTGTACCCTTATCTGATCTGGCCTACATGTGACTCCAGACCCACAGTTGTGGTTGATTGTTAACTGCCCCTGCAGCACATGGATGGGTAAAGATAAGGTCAAGCAGGTATTTCCCTCAGGTTGGTTCAGTCACCACTTGCCACAGGCGTGGTCTGTCAGTTATGTCCTTCAGGATTCGGCCAGATTGCTCAGAAGTTCTGCTACCCAGCTATTCTTGGTCATGGACATTGAGGTCCCCCACCCAGAGTACATTCTGCCCTTGCTTTGCTCAGTTTCTTTTCCCATTTGTGTTCAGCATGGAACATTCATCAGCTGAGGGAGGGAGATAGATATACTAAGCAAGAGGTTTGCTTGCTCATGCTCTCGTTGGTGCCATGGACTTCATTGGGTCTAGAGTAAATCTTGAAGAATAACAGGGTCACTCCCTCCTGACTGAATACTACTGTATGTGGATCTGTCCTGCCAATGGAAGGTGGGACAGAAAGGTATGATTTACTGAAAGGTATGATTCTCTAAGCATGACTGTATCAGATTGTTGCTTGGATAATCTGTGGGACAGGTCTCAGTTTTGGCAAATTTTAGCTAAATGTTCGTGTGGAGGCCTTTGCACCATTGAGTAGGCGAGGTAAGCCTTTGTCTTGCCGGTTCCCAACTTGATGGGTGGTTCATCTAGTTCTGCTTTCATTAGATTTTTTCGTAGAGGTTTGACGCAACTAAATGGCATGCTAGGCCATTTCAAAGGACAGTGGGGGTCAGCACATTGTTGTGGGTCTGGCATTATGTGTCGGTCAGACAAGATTGTGCAAGGTCTTCCTCTAATATACCACATGTGTTTTTCATAGTTACTAGCTTTTTATTGAGTATTTGTTTAATTAAATTTAAATTCCTCAGCTGCTGTGGTGGAATTGGAACTCCTGTCTCCGGATCTTTAGTCCAGGCCTCTGGATTGCTAGTCCAGTAACATAACCACAATGCTGCTGTATCCAAAGGCTTGGCTGTGATGCTCCAATGATCAAAGTGTCTTCTGACACTCCTTGTCTATGAATGACCAAGGCAGCGGAAAGTGACTGATATCTATGGAATGATACTGAACTGATGTGTTGAGCAGAGGGATGGTGAGAATTAGTGAAAGAAAAATATTAAATGTGGAAAAAATAAATAAAACTGTGCTTTCCAGAAAATGTTGACCAAAAATGTTCTGAATGTCAAGAAAAGCATAGTCTGGAGCTCATTGCTGTGAAGAAGGGAGTAATAAAGTGCAGTATTCCCTGTGCTTGCCAATTGGTGACTCTTCCAGACAGAATTGGGAACTCGTAGGGAATTGCAGAGCACAATCTGCATTCAGTCGCTCTGACCAAGAGCATTAGCACACCATGTACATGTGTTTTAGAACTCGGAGGAAAGCTATTGCTCGTGACATCCATCGCCTATTCAAGGAAGGCTGTGCCAAATATTTGGATTAAAACCAAAGAACTTTCTCCTATTGCAAAATTGCCTACACAAAGTAACTTTATGAACTTGCACTCCCAGTGTGGAGCTGCGCACGCACACAGGCTGTGTTAGAAGTTTGGATGAAGCAAACTGAAATTAGAAATGAAAGAAGTTGCACAGGAACAGGAGGAGGCCATTCAGTCCCTCTGGCCTATTCCACCATTCAGTTAGATACTGGTTAACTCCATTTATCTATCTTTGCTCCATATCCCTAATTCCCCATCCCTCTACCCATACAAAAACCAATCTCAGTCTTGAAAATTTCAAATCACCCAACATCTACAACTGTATATAAAGACTTTGGAGGGGAGGGGAAAAGTAATTAAGAAAAGCAAGGAGGGAGTATGAAAAAAGACCAACATGAAAGGGAGTCCCAAAGTCTTCTATAGTCAAATAAACTTTGAAAAGGTGGTAAAAGGAAGAGTTGAGTCAATTAGAGACAAAAAAATGTGATTTACATATAGAGACAGAGGACATAGCTGAGGTATTAACTTTGCATCTGTCTATACCAAGGAAGATGATGCTACCCAAGCTATTGTGAAAGAGCAGGTAATTTGGATATTATATTGATACGGAGGAGGCAATGAATGGATAGCCTCTCTGTGCTTAAAGTTCCCAAGGCACCAGGACCTGATGAAATGCATTCAAGGATAGCGAGGGAAGTGAATGGAAATTGCAGAGGCGCTGGGCATAATTTTTCAGGGGATGGTGCTCGAGAATTACAAATCTTACATCTTTGTTCGGAAAAGGGTCTAAAGATAAGCCGAGCAACTGCAGATCAGTCAATTTAACTTTGGTGATGAGAAAATTCTAGAAACAACAATTCAGGACAAAATTAATAGTCACATGAACAAAAGCGAGTTGAATAAGAAAAGCCAACGTAGATTTCTTAAGAGAAAATCATGTTTAACTAACTTGCTGGAGTTTTTTTTTGGAAGAGGTAGCAGAGAGGGTTGATGAGGACAACACAGTTGATGTGTACATGGATTTCCAAAAGGTGTTTGAGACTGTGCCACACAACTGACCTGTGAGCCCAGTTATAGTTCATGGAATAAAAGGGACAGTACTAACGTGGATATGCAATCGGCAGAGTGATAGGAAACAAGAGAAGTGGTTAATGTTTTTTTTGGGCTGGTGGAGGGAGTTTTCCAGGGGTCAGCATTGGGATTCTGGCATTTCTGGTATATATTAATGACCCTGACCGTGGTGTACACTGCACAGCTTCAAAGTTTACAGATGATCTGAAACTTGGAAGCACTGTGAACTGAGAGGAGGATACTGTAAAACTTCGAAAGGACATAAACAAGCTGTTGGAATGGGCAGATAGATGGCAGATGAAATTCAATGTGAGAAAGTGTGAAGTAATTCATTTTCATAGAAGAACTTGGAGAGACAATATAAAAAAGAAGGGCATAATTCTCGAGGGGGTGCAAGAGCAGGGAAAATTGGATGTATGTGAGCATTGGTCATTGAAGATAGCAGGATAGGTTGAGAGAATAGTTAATAAAGCATACAGTATCCTGATTTTATTAACAGGGGCATAGAGATTAAGAGCAAAGAGGTTATGTTGAATTTGTATCGAGGACTTGTTTGGCCTCAGCTGGAGTATTATGTCCAGTATTGCATCTAGTTCTGGATACCACACTTTAGGAAGGGTGTGAAGGCATTGGCAAGAGAGCAGAAAAGATTCATGAGAATGATTTCAACGATGAGGAACTTCAGGTGAAAATAGATTGGAGAAGTTGAGACTGTTTTCCTTGGAGGAAAGAAGACTGAGAGGAGATTTGATAGAGGTATTCAAAATCATGAGCGATTTGGACAGAGTAGAGAGAGAGAAACCCATCCCACTTGTGAAAGGCTCAAGAACAAGAGGCACCGATTTAAAGTAATTGGCACAAGAAACAAAAACGACACGAGGAAACAGTTTTTCACTCAGCAAGTGGTTAAGGTTTGGAACGCTCTGCCTGAGTGTGTGATGGAGGCAGGTCCAAGTAAAGTATTGAAAAGGGAATTTGACTATTATCTGAAAAGGAAGAATGTGCAGAGTTACGGGGAAAAGGTGGGAG
Source organism: Mustelus asterias (assembly GCF_964213995.1). Lineage (NCBI taxonomy): Eukaryota > Metazoa > Chordata > Chondrichthyes > Carcharhiniformes > Triakidae > Mustelus > Mustelus asterias. The sequence goes on from NC_135811.1 coordinate 99,789,971, forward strand.
GGTGCACTAAGTGAATTGCTTGTTTGGAGAGCTGGTGCAACCACGATGGACAGAATGGCCTCCTTTGACGCTATAAGAATTCTGTGATTCTGTTTGAGAGGGAGAGAGAGAGAGATCCAAATTTCCACTGCCCTCAGTGAACCAGTAACCACTTCAGTAGAAATAATAAGCCATTTGTTTTTGGAGGGTAGGAGAACAATAGCAACATGTGCTCAGAATTTGGATTAACCTTTGGAATTTGACGTCAAGAGTTTATGGATCTGAACCACGCAGTCTTGATTCTTCGTATTTTCCAAAGCTGAAGTTCAAACCATTGGAAAATTAAAAACATGTTAGTTTCAACTGTTGACTGTTCTTCAAGTTGCAGCCATAAAAGAATTCCTACATTCAGAACTCCTAGTGGCAGTAGAAAGCTGCATTTGCCACCCATTCAAATTTACTTTGGTCTTAAAAGAACCTGCGTAAAGATCACCTGAAAACTCAAAAATAGGGGATGTTTTGAGGTATACTTGCAGCAGCTGAGAAAAGCACTGCTAATGTTGGGTGCTCATTTCTGATGTTAATGAAGCTGACCCTTGAATCTCCACCTCACTTCTCGGCCAGCCAGTCCAGATTACGCCGTGATTTTTCTGATTTCCTTTGAAAAAAACCTCAGCGTGAGCCCTTTTTTTTTTTCAAGACCTTTATTCAGCAAGAAGCTGGCAAGCATTGAAACCATTACAAGATGCGCCCTCATGTTAAAAGAATGCATGTTGGCGCTGGAGTGACATTTTCCTCCACAAATTGTTCGGATGCTAGAGTCAAACACAAAGGGTAATGGGTAATTAAACAATACTGTCTCTCTGCTTTATGACTCCTGCATTTTGTGCTGTCTGCAGTACATTGGCGACAGTAGCTGGTGAACTTGTCTGACAGCGTGAAGTTCAGAGATTACGGACCAATGTCACAAACAATATTTTAGGAAGGATTTGGTTCAGGGCAATATCCACATTTGAGGACTGACATCCTTGCCAAATTTTAAAGTATGTGTACCTTTTCTAATCTGTAATATCTGGCATGATTTTTTAAATTCGCAGTATGTGGGCATTCTGACAAAGTCAGCATTTATTGCCCATCGCTACTAGCCCTTGAGAAGATTGTTGTGTGCCATCCTATTGACAAAGGGCAGTCTAGAGTCAATTACTTCACTATAGTCTACAGTCATCTGCAGGCAATGCCAAATAATGATGGTGTATAAGAGCCATTTTTTTTACCGTTCCCAATCGTGATCTAATACCACAAATTCTAAGGAAGCATCAAGGTTGCATTTACACAATATCGGTACCATTAGAAAAGATTATAGTATAAATCGAAGTGAAGTGTTGAGATTCTCCTCTTGGAGGGATGGGAGACTATAGTCTGAAAGTGTAGAGAGCAGGAGACCATTCCCTCGCTTGCAGTATGGGAGACATAGGAATGGGATTACTGGATGAATTTTTTAATGCAAGCAATTCTGAGCTGCTGTTAGGTTAGTTGGTGCACAAAATGGTCACCCCCCCCCCCCCCCCCCAACCAGCCATCTTCAGCTGCTTCATCAATTACCTTCCCTCCATCATAAGAAGTGGGGATGTTCGCTGATGATTGCACAATGTTCAGCAACATTCACAGCTCCTTAGCTACTGAAGCAGTCTGTGTCCATATGCAGGCTGACCCGGACAATATTCAGGTTTGAGTTAATAAGGGACAAGTAACATTCATGCCACACAAGTGGCAGGCAATGACCATCTCCAACAAGAGAGAATCTAACCATTTCTTCTTGACATTCAATAGTATTACGACCACTGGTCCCCAACTATCAAGATCCTGGGGGTTATTGTTGACCAGAACTGGACGAGCTATTTAAATCCTGTAGCTATAAAAACAAGTCAGAGGCTGGAAATTCTGAAGCATATCAATCAATTCCTGACTCCCCAAAACCTGTTCACCATCTTCCAGTAATGAGTCAGGAGTATGATGGAATATTCTTCACCTGCCTAGATGTGTGGTTCCAAAATTATACAAGAAATTGAATGCTATCTAGGACAAAGCAGCCTGCTTGATTGACACCCCAACCAACACTTTAAACATTCACTCCTGCCGCCACTGATGCACAGTGGCAGCAACGTGTACCATCCACAAGATGCACTCCCATCAGCTCACCAAATCTACTTCAACAGCACCTTCCGATCCCACAGCCTCCACCACCTAGGACAAGGGCAGCAGATGCACGGGAACACAACCACCTGAAAGATCCTTTCCAACCACCCAACATCCTGACTTGGAACTATATTGCTCTCACTGTCTCTGTGTCAAAATCCTGGAACTCCCTTACTAACAGCACTGAGGGCATTCCTGCGACAGATGAACTGCAGCAATTCAAGAAGGCAGCTCACTATCACCATCTCAAGGGCAATTAGGGATGGGCAATAAATGCTGGTCTGATGCTCGCATCCCTTGAAAGAATGCATTAAAAATGTCCAGGTTAAATTATGATCAATAGTACTTGAGTGAAGTAAAGGAGGATTCCTGATGTCTTAGAAAGGGACATGCATGTGACATGGTGTGTTCAATTGAGGAAGGGAAGAAAAGAACAGGAAATTAGAAGAAAACCAAAAACTTGCTTGATAACAAATATCAGGATATCTGAAAGTGTTTTATACAACACCTTTAAAGTTTAAAAGGCAACTCCCAATGCAAAGCAAATGAAAACACAGTGAAATGGATGCTGAATCATGGAGGGGGAAATTAGAAGGTTTTTGATCCACTAAAGCCTGGTCAAAAACATGTATTTTGCAAAGGCTCTGGAAGGAGGAAAAGACAAGTAGATAGGAAAGGAATAGCTGAGGGCTGTCTTCAGGGAATGTAAGGGTGAAGCAAGTTACAGACATGGGGTTATTGAAGATTTGAAATAGATGACGAGGGTAATTTTACATGGGAACTATACATCAGCCAAGGTGATGTGCACGTAGGATGTAAAGTAGGGCAGAATACAATAGACCTGTGCTTAATGGGTGGCCCCTGCATCCAGCATTATTCCTTGAATTCATTATCTTGCACCTGGCTACTGGGAAACGGAAAAGAGAGTCACAAGGGTGGGAACATGGCAGGCATTTTCTGAAATTTCCCTCGTAGTCAAGTTCCACAAGTAAGGGGGGGGTGGGGTGCGTGCATGTTAAGGGTGTGGGAATGCAACTCTTTGGCCTGAAAGTCTAGGAAAAATTGTATTTCATAGAATAATGTATAATTGATGTACCGTCTTATTAACATGTCTTCTGCTATCCGGCCTTCAGTGCCTCCTAATTGTTCCGTCATCTGGTGTAATGTTAGTGTGGCAGAATTCATGCAGAGTTCAGATGCTCTGAATAGCTGCCTGGCATGCAGATTACCAGACCATTTGTTTAGTGTGTTCTCCAGTTTTCCCATTGTCCTACAGCAGCCCTGAAGAGTTAACATCACAAAGCTCCTTTGTGAGCAAGTTCTCTGCCTTCTTTTTGAACTGTTGCCTTTAATTTGACTAACAGCAGTTGAGGTTTTATAGTCAGTCCCTGGCCCTAATTAACATGCTATTTGTTTGTCTAATTTCCATGGCTAGCACTTGCATTGTGCCTTTCTGATCTGACAGGGTGGCTGTGCTCATTCTTTCCTTTACTATTTGCATATCCTAATCCTGTTCCCCAACTCTTCCGGATTACATTACATTTTCTTTTGTAAGGTTTTTGCTGCTGCTCAGTTGGTTTTGCTCGAGATCTGCAATGTATTCATCTGGCCGTTTGTTCAAAACTAGAGACCATTTTCAAAATTATTTCTGGTTTAAATGATGAATCAATTCTTTTAACTTGAGGTAGTTCCATAGCCAAGGTTTCTCTCAAGACGCCATTGCAAGATGCAAATGTCACTTTTTGAAAGGGAAGGGGGGGTTGGAGAAACCAGATTTGATTTTGATTTATTATTGTCACGGGTATTAACATACAGTGAAAAGTATTGTTTCTTGCGCACTATACCGTTCATAGAGAAGGAAAGGAGAGGGTGCAGAATGTAGTGTTACATCATAGCTAGGGTGTAGGGAAAGATCAACTTAATGCGAGGTAGGTCCATTCAAAAGTCTGATGGCAGCAGGGAAGAAGCTGTTCTTGAGTCGGTTGGTACTTGACCTCAGACTTATGTATCTTTTTCCCGACGGGAGAAGGTGGCAGAGAGAATGTCCAGGGTGCGTGGAGTCCTTAATTATGCTGGCTGCTTTGCCGAGGCAGCGGGAAGTGTAGACAGAGTCAATGGATGGGAAGCTGGGAGGAAATGACAGTCATGTTAGTTTGTCATCCTCGGGGTAGTTACTGGAATTTATCATGAGGGACAGAATAAAGATGAGTTGATTATGAGAATCAGCATGGATTCGTAAAGGGAAATTCATTTTTGACCAACCAAGCTGATTTGTTTGTCAGCAATTCGTCAACATGGTGGACATAAGAGTGTCAATGGTAATTATGTCTATATAGATTTCCAAAAGGCCCTGTCTAAGATTCTGCAAAAAGATTATCAGCAAAAGAAAAAGGACAAACAGCATTGCAGATCACTTTGTCAGGTGGGTTGGTAATTGGTTGGGAGGTCGGAGGAGGACAGTAGGTAGATAACAAATGTTCTCTGGTTGGTGAGATGTTGCCTGTGGTGTTCCTCAGGGATCATGCTGAGGCCTCAGCACTTCACGATAAATATCAATGACTTGGATGAAGCATTAGAGAGATGTGTATCCAGATTTTTAGATGACAAGTTATAAGAGACAATAAGTCGTGTGGACTAGAGCAGGAAGTTACAAAGAGACATTATCTGCAATAGAACTGCATATCAGAATTGCATTGCGTATAATAGGTGGCCAATCCAGAATTAGCCATTCTGCACCACTGCCTGAGATGACTTTCTACTCCCGCCCAAACACTTGTGTATCAAATCCAGCAGATCATACATTCTAGATGGCAACAAGACTTGTCTGACTCATTATCATTGCTGGTGAGGCTACTTAATTAGCGACACAGTGAAATGAAGATCAGCCATCCATCATTTTTGTCTTGGTGTTTTTGCAAAGAAATGGTGCTTTGCAACCGGCCTTCATTTTGTGCAAGTATTGAACCATTCAAATCAGAGCACTGTCTAATAATTTGAAGGATGCTCCAGCAAAGGGGTGTTCAAGAATTCAGCGTTGATTTCAGCATTCGTAGAGTGTAGCATTCGTTGTCACCTTTTACAATATGATTCAATACTCGTGATCCTCAGTGGCTTGAGTGTTAGTGTGGGTGACACCAAGAGATGCAGGCCAGAAGGTCGCGGGTTTGATTCCTAACCTGTGTCTCGCTGACTAATCTCAATTGGTGCGTAACAGTTGGCCTTGTTGGAAAAGAGAAGGAAGGTTTAAAAAAAAATCAGACACCCGAATCTATTCCATGATCATTGTTGAAAAGAGAAGAAGTGGACTGAGGGCTGGGAAATCAAACTGATGTGCAGTAAACTTTGTGTTATCTAGCATTCTACCAACCTATATTCTCAAGGAACTGGTACTCCTGGGCTTGATTTTTTTTTAAAAGCCAATAATTTTCAGTGTTCAGATAATGTATTCCTTAAAAATTAAAATAGATTGTAAATCTGCAGAGGTTATCCTTGGTTTTACATCAAAAGTATTAAATTATTGCGTCAGTTTTGGTTATTTTACCTGAACAAAGATAATACCACACCTTGTCTCATGTCTAAAATGACGTAACTCCCCGTTAACCAGCCTTTTTAATTAACCAGCAGCCCACATTCTCCGAGCATGCCGGGTAACACAGATCATATTGTATTATGGCACCTCAAACCAGTTCTTCAGTAGTTTCTACACGCAGATCAAGCAGTGTCTGCTAATATCAAGCACCTTGATTGGGGCTGGCTCCACTTATTTGGAGGTTGTCCAGGAGCTTGGTTCCTATTGCTTAAGTGTTTTTGGGGCCTCATTTCACAGGGTAATCCTCAATGGTGCAGAGGTCAGAATACGAAAGGAGAACATTTTTTTTAAAAAGGGACTGCTTGACATGATTGAGCAATTCAGGCAGAGAATTCAAAGTGAGTGATTGCACAATACCACATTTTTATACATTTGTCCAGTCATGCATTAATTCTGACATAAAATCAATTATTGATGTCCCATCGCAGTGTGTTTAATATGAGACTAAGGTTTCAGATGATTTATTGATAGCATGTAATCACTCAGGTAGGAATGGAGCTGATGTTCTCTGGACAGTGGGAAAGCAGAAGAACTTAACAAATATGCTTTTCTGTCCCTTATTATTTTCCCCTGACGTCAAAATTGCACTCATCGTCCCTAGAGAAAACTTCCAAAATCAATTTGAAATTGCAGCTCAAAATGAACTTTCAAATGAAGTAATATTGGTTTATCCTTTTAACTCAGTGAATTTTTCTCATGAAAAGCTGAGCTGTGGATAAAAGTAGGGTCCCTGATTCAATTCCCAGCTTGTGCTTAATTGGTCTCAGCCGGGCATCTGTGAGGGGAACTACCGATTTAAAAAAAAAACCTATATATCTGAAGGAAGAATAGAAAATGCAGCACGTGGTCAGAATGGGCGGCATGGTGGCACAGTGGTTAGCACCGCTGCCTCACAGCACCAGGGACCCAGGTTCGATTCTCGGCTTGGGTCACTGTCTATTCAGAGTCTACACGTTCTCCCTGTGTCTACGTGGGTTTCCTCCGGATGCTCCGGTTTCCTCCCACATTTCGAAAGACGTGCTGGTTAGGTGCATTGGCCATGCTAAATTCTCCCTCGATGTACCCGGACAGGCGCCGGAGTGTGGCGACTAGGGGATTTTCACAGTAACTTCATTGCGGTGTCAATATGAGCCTACTTGTGACACTATGATATATTTTTTAAAAGGACCTTTTAAGAGAAAGTGACACTTCTAATATCCTTTCATTAGAAGGGAGGGAGCGATAAGGGTGCTTCATATGCAGACATTCAAAGAGGACAAGATTCCTTGACTTCTTAAAAAATATATACATCTTGTGACACGTATGGTGTATTAACATCCAGTTAATACTATATAGGAAAAACAGGAAAGGGCCTTTGTGGTTCACACCAAGAATCCATACCGTAAATCAATGCAGGTTTCAAAGTTTATTTATTAGTCACAAGTAGGCTTACATTAACACTGCAATGAAGTTACTGTGAAATTCCCCTAGTCGCCACAGTCCGGCGCCTGTTCGGATCAATGCCCCTAACCAGCACGTCTTTCAGAATGTGGGAGGAAACCAGAGCACCCGGAGGAAACCCACGCAGACACGGGGAGAACGTGCAGACTCCACACAGACAGTGACCCAAGCCGGGAATCGAATCTGCGTCCCTGGCGCTGTGAGGCAGCAGTGCTAACCACTGTGCCACCGTGCCACCCAACATAAGACAGATATAACGTAAGAGCAGATCGGCAACATATTTCTGGGGAAATAACTAAAATATAAAGCTTGATTTTCCTCTACTCTCCCTTCCTCTTCCAAAAGCGCGAGGGCCTGTACCGTGACAACAGTTCTTGATATGTATTGTCCCCTCTCCAGCTCCATTTCCAGATGGCCGTTACCAGTGGCTGAGCCGCTATAGTCCGATTGTCGGCAAACGCTTCGTTAGCAGATCAGCCAGCTTCTGATCCCTTTTTTTTCAAACAGGAATCAGCTGATGGTCCTCTGAGGAACCCCAGTAATTTTTTATTTCCTCATCACTGGTTCGAGGGTATTCAGGCTGATTTGGATAACGTGACTGAGATTAGCTGGGTCAGCACAGATTGAGAATCAAGCATAGTTTATGTGGGCTGGTACCACATGAACAGGAAAATAATGCTATTGGGACCAGCTTCGAACGTAGTTTTCATTAAAAACTGTATTCAGCGGTATAACTTCAGATAATCAGGTCTGGCTGCGTGTCTGTTTTTCTACCCTCATGTTTCACTGTCCTAGCTTCCTTTCTCTCTAGCTCCGGAAACATGCTCTCCCCTGTGCCTCAATGAAAAATTCAAAATTGCTTTTTTTTTTGTCTCATAGCTTCTGCCAACATAAATGAGATATTGTTGTAGCTAACATCTGTCCAGCACAGTTTAATTGGATTAAATGGGTCTGTGTCATTGGGGGCATACAGTGTTGTTTGTACTCTGCTGGGCTGCCCAGAAAATGTCTTCATATAAAACAGACCTCTTTCATTTCCACGTATGGCCTGGTAATCCTTTTGTTGGGAGGAGCGTTTCAATGTTTTTAGAAATTAAAATCAAAGCAAAACTGTACGACAGGATATTAAAGAATAAAACCAGACCTCAACACCTAGACGTTAAAATTGCAACATCCGTTCGGGCTTCCTGTATGGAAGGACTATCAAAACATCAAACTCCCTTCAGTGCCTCAGTCTTCTTGGGATCTTTTCCAGACCATTTTAACCCTTTGTACCATAAAGCTGTGTAAAACATTATGGAGAAACCTCTGATGAGATCATTCTCTTTACCAGAATTGTAGCTTTCTGCTCTCCCGGCTGTCAGCCTTGATTTAAATTCACCAAAAATCGTTTTTTGTCCAAATGCATTTCCCTGACAAAAGACTCCTCCAGTTAACCACAAAGCCATTAACTGATGTCAACTGTATTGATCCGAGGAAAATGACTCCAGAATGTCACTGGCTTCATTTATTTTATAAGTTTTGTCACCACCTTCTTCAATTTTCTACCTCCCTCCCCCATCCCTGGAGCTTCTTATTTTCTCCCCACCCCCTCTGCTGCATGTGGGATATGGTTCCGCAGACACCAGGAAATCTAATGTTTTTTTAAAAACCCATTTGAGTCATTTCTCAAGCTGACCAACATTGGAAAAGGCAGCAGAAATTCAATCTGAACCGTTCTGACTGTTTCCCCTTCTTATCTCCCCCAATGTGAATGGACATTGCAGTTAACACTGCTCACCCCTACCCCTGCAATTGGAAGGATTTGGGGGGAGAATTGAAGGAATGGATCATAACTCGCATTCTACTACTTGTAAGGCTAATCCGCCTGCTTTATTTTTTTATCCTGTCAATGTGAAGTTTGGCTATTGTGGAACAGAATGAAGGAATAGATACAAATGAACAAAGAAATTACTTGAGTATTGCTGAAAGTAAGATTTTTCATTGAAGCTTTTTATCTTGCACTCATCAGGACATTCGCAAGAATACAATGTAGGGGAAATAAACAAATGTATACTGTATCCGAAGAGAGTGATGATTGGTTGACAAGTGGACTCTGGTAAAAATACTGCTCTGGAGAATGCAACAGTGAATGGTGACTGACAATTAACTGCCGAGCATTATTTGAAATATAAACCAGGCAGCTTGCCTCCCGATTGCTCAAGGCCCCTTGACTCTGGTCCTGTGGAATGAACCAGCAAATGGCTGTCACTTATTTTGTTTAACTGAAACAGGCACAATGTGTGATTGCAAAGAACAGGGTCCTGTATACTAATATATGTAACTTCCAGTGCACGTGAATGCGCCACACTGCGAGCCTGCCTGACCATCTCAAATCAGTTGTCAGTGTAATTCTTAGCATGCTGAGATTTATTTAGCAAATGTTGTCCAATCACGGAATCGCATCTAATGTGGACACTGTGTTTTGAGTTTTGCAAGCAGGCTGGTTGGGTTACGGTCTGTACGTTGCCTGTTGTGAACAGCGGAAGGGGCATGCTGTTTGATGCGATCAAACATTACTGACAACAATACTGATACTGAGCACGGTATAGAGTGGGATGGAGGTGGGGGGGGGGGGGTAGAAAATCCCAGCTATTGCTGCAAATTGAAGCCTCACGTCCAAAAATAAATGCAATTAGTTTCGTAGCAGACACAAGCTATCTTCAATCACGATACCCCACAAAGCACAGCAATAACGTGCTGCCAATTTTGCCTCATTTATACTGTGAGTTGGATAACTGTACATGCATCAGATTTGTGTACATTCACTTTGAAGCTATGAACATAGCTGTATGTGAAAGCGGAATCTTCTGTATGTGTAGTTTCATTTCTCAGCATGACTGGGATCTTTTCTGATGCTGCTGGCTGGTTGAGCCCAGCGATGGTCAAACCACACTGTTTACACGTGCTAGTGGGGCCTATCCGCGGCCAGACCAAACTTGGCAAACTGAGCACCACAGCCTCTGGCAGCCTCTATTTGTGTTGGCTGCTCAGCGCTGGCAGCAGGAGAAAAGCCCCAGTCCCAAGGGGAGCTTTCATGACACAATGGCACTTTGTTGCTTTGTTTACTTTGCAGAGTTGCTTCTAGTGGAATTCTTGAAATCGGAGGTAATAATCGCTGTAAAGTAAATGAGCTATCTGTACGGTTTTCAAAGCCTTCCAAAGCACAAAAAGAGCAGTTAATCTTTTCTGTTGCTAATTGAGCTCTTAAAGGATTTTTGAGCTTAATATAGAGTTTTGGGTTCCCTTAGGGAAGCAGATGCATCTTCTAATTCAGTAACATACATTTTACTTAAAAAAGAATGAAAGTAAAATCCCCATTGAATTTTAAATACTGAATCCACTTACTTGCATGCTTTAAGTATAATCTTCTCCAAGTCCCTGTTTGCTGAGTTAGTGCTAAAGCGGCCACTTATACTGCTTTGATTGCAGACAACTTTCATTTTGCCCTGTTACTCTGCATGTAATTCACATGCTATTTCTTATCAACAGAAACCAGGAAAAAATGTTTGCCCTATTCCAAATGGGGCACTTCTTCAGACTTTTTTTAAAAAAAAGAATAACGTACAGAATTTATTTGAAAAGTCTTGAGAATTAGTTTTGTCGCGGGCGCCCGGACAACTCAAAATTCAATCAGCCGGATTAGGTGTACAAGAGATCCACTGATGTGACATTGGACTGAGGCATCAAAGTTCTGACAACTTCAGAGACTTCGCTGTCGGAGCTCTGTATATCACAGAGCAACTGCCACGAGGGTGCTCAAGGCGTATACTTGATGAGAAGAGCAGCCATGTCATTCTGCTCTGAAATCGTGCTTATTGCCATCCCTAAGGTGTTCATTAACATCTTGAGCACCTCCGGGGCCAGGTCTGAACACAATGGCTGAACCAAATGTCGTATGTAAAGCATCAGCTGTGTGCAGAATATTCAAATTCTGGCCAACATTGCTATCAGCTTCCATCTACCCTCTTCTGGATACTGGAACTTTTTGTCCTGTGAAATAATGATTTAAACAAGATGGGATGTGTTCTCTAAATGGTCCCTTTATTGTTATGATTGCCTCTGGAAGTTTTCTGTGTGTTTGTATTTTGACAGGAAATTGCACAGGAAATTTAGGATTTAGCAGAGGGCATTACACAAAATGCAATGGAATGTTGACAGTTTTATGAAGAAATCTCATTCTAATGATAGTTCTGAAGGACACCTTGTACCAATTTGGAAAAATGTTTAAAAAGGCAAGCCAGGCATGTATTAATGCTATAATCTGGTGCTTAATTATTATTCTGAATGATGCAAGAATAAGTACAAGAAAATACTTTTTAAAATTTGTTCTCGGATGTGGTTTGCTTTTATTTGCCAATATCAAGTTGCTCCGATTAGGTCATCTCGGAGAGCTCAGGGCCACATAATATGTGACTGGACTCCAGTATATGCCAGGCTGAATAGGACTAACGAGTGCCCTTCCCTGAAAAGCATCAGTGAATCCCCATAATAATCCTGCAGTTTGCATGGTCATCACTACTTGGGGTAGCCTACAAATTAATCAAATTCAGTGACATATTGTGGTGTGGTTTGAATTGACAACTTTTGGGTTGGTAGCCTGTTACCAAAAACAACATACCCACTCTTCCTGTTGCATTCTTGAAATTGAAAAGAATTCATGAACCAGCCCCCAATATTTATGCTGCTAAATCCAGTTCCTTTAGCTGAGCAGCAGGCTTATATAACCAGTTATTGGATTTAACTATGCAATGACCATCTCCAACAATCTCCCCATGACATTCAATGGCATTGTCAGCACTGAACCTCTCTCCATCAACACCCTGGCAGTTACCATTAACCAGAAATTGAATTGGACAAACTTTATAAATACTCTCACTTCAGCAGCAAGTCAGAGGTTGGGAATTCTAGGGCGAGTAACTCATCACCTGGCTTCACAAAGTGGTCCACCATCTACAAGGCTCAAGTCAGGGGTATAATGGAATCCTCTCCACTTGCCTGGTAGAGTGCAGCTCCATCAACACTCAAAAAGCTTGACACCATCCAGGGCAAAGCAACCCGCTTGATCGACACCCCATCTACTACCTTAAACATTCACTCCCTTCACCACCAATGCACAGTGGCAGTAGTATGTACCATTCACAAGATGCACTGCAGCACCATTCAAACCAGCGATCTCTACCAGCAAGAAGGATGAATGCAGTAGATGGATGGGAACATCACCGCCTGGAAAACTCCTCCAAGCTGCACACCATCCTGACTTGGAATGATCTCATTGTTTCTTCATTGTTGCTAAGTCCAAATCCTGGAATTCCCTTCTGAAGTCACTGTGTGTACCTACACCATATAGATTGTGCTGGTTCAAGAAGGCTACTCCCCTCCACCTTCTCAAGGGTAATTTGAAATGGACAATAAATGCTGGCCTAGCCAGCAATGCCCACATCCCATGAAAGAATAAAATAAAAACATTGTTTTAGTAAGTCCAGTTGTAAGTTGGTTTAGGTCTAGGATCGAGGTCTAATAGTCATTCTTGGTCAACTGAGTAGCAGACTGTATTTTTTGTGGCTCAGTGATATGAGTTCCCCCCCCCCCCCCCTCCCCAGGCAAAGGAATAAGTGACTCAGAAACTAAAATTGTGTGTGTTCAATTAAACAGTTGTTTCATTCTGACATGTTTCTGAAGAAGAGCATGTTTTGGTGCTCATTGGTTTCAGAAAGCTTTGAATGAATCGGTGATCAGTGTTACCTCAGACCAGGGTCTACAGCAGAAGTTATGAGAGAGGAAGCTATAGAAGGAATTTTCTGTGGGGATCATACCCATCCTGGACCTATTTTTTATTTTTCCTGTCGCCAGGAGCAGATCCACCAAAATGTCCCGTGATTCACCTGACAGGTGTGCACCCAGTTGGACAAAGGTAAAGTGTTGCTGTAAAAGGCAACCACTGAAAACGGATATGGAACCACTGATATTGTGTGCAGATGCAACAAATCCTGGTTGCAAAGCACAGGGCTGCTAAATTTAGGCTAGTTTCCTATTCCAAGCAGACATGGACTCCTCCAAACCTAACATTTAATTCTGGAGTCCATTTGGAAGACTAAAAAAGATCTCGGGTTTGTTAAGTGCAAATTGAAAGGAGTCTCATTCCCTTGAGTAATGGTGCCTTGACAAAGTAGCTAAATTTGTTGGAGCTTTCAATCTGGAAAGGCAAAGAGATAATGTGTTGATGCAGCCAGTAGGGGATGAAAGGTATTTAGAGTTGCATCTCAGAAATCTCTAATGTACAACTTAAATGTACCAAGCCAACCTTTGCAGCAGCCAAGCCAAATATAGGGGTGGCTAATTCAGTATTTGCTGTATATTTGTGTATGGGTGCTGTATGGTTAACCAGCTCTAGGATATTGTCCTGTCACAAGGAGCTCTTCTATTTCACGGAGCCTGCGTATGTACAGTTGGGTTTCATTGATGCAATTGGCTGTAAACCAAAAAGAAAACTGGGAAGCCTCCTTATTAGCATGTCTTCCAGGACTTAGCAAGTCCCAGCAGTTTTACTGTTGATCTTCAGCCAGTTGTACAACACCCAGACTTGGGGAACCCTATGGCGGCAGTGCATCATGAAAATGACTGGAGAATATAGCCAGATTTCCACAGTCGGCTGATAGTAAAATACTTCACACTGTGGGTTTTACTGCACTTCTGTATGATGATACCTTTCTCATCCTAAAAGATTTAATATTAAAACTCTGGGGGTGTCGTCACCTGAACATAAACCAGCACTTCTCTCCAAAATGTGCCTGCAGTCAAACTTCGACCCGGTGGAGAAATGTGGGCTATCCTTGGCAAGGCTGACACTTACTGCCTCTCCCTAGTTGCCCCAAGAAGATGGTGGGTTGCCGTCTCGAACTACTGTCGTTTTAGTCTCTGCAGTGCTTAGAGTGGCTTGTTTAACCACTTCAGAGGACAGTTTAAGAGGCCGCACTAGATGGAACTGAAGTCCTCTACAGACCAACATCAATAAAGACACTAGGTTTCTTCCCCTAAAGAACGATTATGAAGCAGTTGTACTTTTTATAACAATCCAACTTTCACTGATGCCAACTTTTTAAAAATTTCCTGATCTTTTCTTAAACTGAATTCCAAGCCCCACTGTGCCCTGGTGAGATCTGAACTTTGGATGATTAGTCCAACCCTTAGATTACAAGGCCAGTAACATAACCTTGATGCCGCTGTACCCCTTTCTAGGGTATGTGATTTTCTCAAGTGTAAAATAGGGAGTGAGATATCACAGCAAAGCAAGATTATTACTCGTGTCATTACCTTTGAGGTTATGTGCCAGGTGACTTGGGAATAAGCATGCCCTGATTCAATTAGTGAAGCAAGGAGCCCAAAGAAACATGGATCTCTGATGCTACCAGGATCATAGGAAGTTGAACCTTTGTGTTAGAGAATGTCTTTGATAGGAGGAGTGCCACTTCTGTCATTGGCACTCATCATTATAAAAGTTCCTTGAGCAATGAAGCTGTAACTCGTATTATAATACAAACAGAATTTGCATTTTGATCTTGCTGTTTTTTTTAGATAAGTTGAGTTCTGCTTACTGTTTTAACTGGAGCTGCGGCCCTTTCATCAAGGAACAGAATTTGGTAATTTGTTGATTTTTACTTCTGATTATTTACTGTAAAAATGATTTGCAGCCAAGCTGTACAGGGCTGCTAGCTATAGCAACTGATCCATCTGCAATTGGAATTGGAAACCAAGGATGCAGTGCTGTAGTAAATGTCTTTGTCAATAAAGCTGCATCTCTCTTGTTGGCTGAAGCATACATGATTTCGAAAGATCAAAAGGTGAAACCTATTACCATTCTACCTCCATCACCTTGTCATAATCCTCAATGTGTCATTTTGAATTCTTGATCCATGTTTTCATTATGCTGCACACTGCTGTTTTGCATTAGGGGAAACAAAAGGGGGAGGTTTTAGCTTCTGCGCTGGACAGGAAGACATATTAGGAACGTGTCCATCATTCGGGCAACTTTGCACCTGTATGTTAATCTGCACCTTGCACATTTTGAACATCATGATTCATTTAATTAACGTTTCCATGATGTAGTCACTTCACATGGAGACTGGTAGCACTCAACATCCAAGCTGCAGCATAAAAGACCCTTAAACTATGTCCTATAGTGTAGGTGCCCCGATGAAATGTTTTTTTTCCCCCGAACTGTGGGGTTCCTTATATTCCTCAGCCTTGCAAATCCCAAGCTTGACTTCACCTAATCACCATTTTCTATTCCTTTGGTTATGTACTGACCTGTGGCCAAGAAGCTTTCCCTGCACATCTCAAAACTAATAAGAGCAGCTTGCATTTAGATAGTTCCTTTGACATGGTAAAACATTCCAAGATGCTTCATAGGAGTGTTACGAATGCAAAATTTGATTCCAAGTCACCTAAGGATATATTAGGTGCTCAAAAGCTTGGTCAAAAAGGCAGATTTTAAGGAATATCTTAAAGGAGGAGAGAGTCAGTGAGACTTAAGAAAGAAGTTCTAGAGCTCGGGACTCAGCCAGCTGAACATGAGGCCATCAATGATGTAGCGATGAAAATTGGGGATGCACATTAGGCTGGGAGTGGAAGAGAGAAAAGTGTTGAAGGATTGGAGGAGCAAAGGCATAGAGAGATTTGAAAACGAGGGTGAGAATTTTAAAATCGAGGTATTGCTGAACTGGGGACCAAATTAGGTCTGTAAGGTTGGTGCCTGAATGGGACTTGATGCAAGTTAGGATCCACTAGAAGAGCATTGAAAATTGAACGAGATTTTGTCCTTCCACATGCACTGGATTGTGCACAGGAGCAGGAAACTTGGCTGATTTCTGTTCTCCCACCAACTGAGGGGCAATGTGGCCCCTAACAGTGATCCAGTTATTCTCTAGGCTGAAATCTGCTCATGAATTTGGGACTTTCTAGTATGTTTGGCTTAATAATATATCAGACAGTGTGGCTTCATCCACTTAGCCATCAAAGGACCTGGTCCCACACACTTCTAAGATTAACCCAGAGTCAACCATCCCACTTCTAGTTCAATCTGCTTGGTTAGAAAAGAGATCCCAAATTTGCTGCCCTGTTTACTGATAAATAATATCAAAATGCAGACACTGTTCATCAGTGTTTTATCCAAACACTAACATCATCTTGGGCATTCATAAGCAAACTGTGATAAGGTGATGGATCTGTTTCACAGCTCATTATTAATAAATTTGGTAACCAGCCTGTGGCTACTAGCGACACACTGTCAAAATAAAAGGGACAGACTTTGTAATTCCAGTGGCACCCTGAACTCCAAAGTCCACAGAATCACAGGTGGGGTGTGTAAAATTTGGCCTTCAAGCCAGGATCGACAAGTGACAAGCTTGAAAGGAAATCAGGCAGGAGTCATTTGGGAGGTCATGTCTTCTTGTTTCAGGATTCTTGTCTCGTGATTTGAACATCAGTGAAAAGCGTGTAACGTAACACAAATACTTGCATTTGTATAGTGCCTTCAATGTAGACACTTTACAAAATGCTGAACACAGAGTAACTAACCTGTACCTCATTTGGTGACCTGTCTGGTTTGCAAATCATCCTAAACTATCTTGGAACATTTTTATCCTTTGAATTCTCTATGTAATGATTTTAATGTGTATGTAATATTTTTCTTTAATATTTAAAAAACAGTAAAAATGATCTCATAGGCACGCACACCAAATAATGCATATTTTCTGGAAATGCCTCTTGTGTTCAGTGGTTAAGCCTGTAAGATTTATGTGTCAAAGTTCCTAATTCAAATCTTAGTACTGTAAAAGACATAAATGAGCCCTTTGAGCAAGGAACTATTCCAGTTAACCCAACTACTGATGTATGCCCTTGTGCATATAGTATCTACATGGGCAAACAGGGCTGGGTTCTTTTATCTGTTATATATTTCACTGTATCTTTGCCCGATCTAGATCACAGGCACATGTACGTACATGCATGCAAGTACACAAAAACACGTCATTATTTGTTTGTCGTGCTCCCTGCATGGTGAGCCCACTGCTAGGTTAAAAGCAGCGGCAGCGGGATGGGACCCTTAAGTAGGCATTAATTGCCTACTTAAAGGGCCTCAATTATTGCCCCAGACTTAATCAGGGTGGAGACTGGTCAGTGTCAATCCCTATTAAATACCCCACACCATGGTGACACAGTGGTTAGCACTGCTGCCTCACAGCGCCAGGGACCCAGGTTCAATTCTGGCCCTGGTCACTGTCTGTGTGGAGGTTGCACTTTCTCCCCATGTCTGCGTGGGTTTCCTCTGGGTGTTCCGGTTTCCTCCCACAGTCCAAAGATGTGTAGGTTAGGTGGATTGGCCATGCTAAATTGACCCTACTGTGGGGTTACGGGAATAGGGCCTGGGTGGGATTGTGGTCGGTACAGACTCGATGGGCCAAATGGCCTCCTTCTGTACTGTAGGGATTCTATGATCTATGACCACTAAACCCGCCACAGTGGAGGACATAAAATTCCAGCCCAAGAGTCTGTTAAAAAGAGCAAATAAATGTAATTATTTGGGAGCAGGACAATACCAGGATGTGCAGTCCTTATCGCTTCCACTTGTACCTATCTGCATGTTTGTTTTACTTTTTAGTATTGTAATGTGAGTTTAATTATGATAATAGCTACCACAATTCTGAAAATGATTATTCCAGCTGTTGCCACAGCAGTGATCCCCGTGACGTCCCTAGTCTTTTCACGTATGGACTCCTGCGTCCTTGAAGGGCCTGTTTCTTCATTCTTTCACTTCGACACAGAACCCGCACAGAAATTACAAAGTGGAAACAGAATGTTTGGCCCAACCACTCGCTGCTTAGTATTATTCTTCCACAAGAGTAGCAGTCTTAATCCCTCAAAACTGTTCAGTTCCCAAAACCCTCCCATCATGCTTTGTAATGGTTTGTTTAGTAGATCTCGCTAAGAGGCTCAGGGGCTTATAAGGTTGAATAGCAGTAGCTTTGCAGACTGGGTGATTGCTTTGCAGAACACCTTCCCTCAGTCCGCAAACATGGACTCCGATCTTCTTGTCGCTTACTATTTCAATTTATCATCTTGCTCTCAAGCCCACATTTCTGACCTCAGCCTGCTGCCGTGTTCCACTGAAGCCCAGAGCAGACTGAAGGAACAGCACCTCATCTACCGAATAGGCACTGTAGAGCCTCTCAATACAACATTGAGTTCAGTAGCTTCAGACGAAGAGCTCATTCCTCTATTTTTATCTTTTTTTAATCTTATAATTTTCCCTATCCCATCTCTTCCCCATCCATCACACATAACTTGTTCTTATGTTTTGTTTCACAAAGCACTGACCTTTGTCCTCCTATTAACATATTCTGCTATCTGACCTTTATGCCACTATTAGCACCACCTTTAGTCTTTAACGCTCCCTTGTGTCTATGACATCTTTGTCAAATCTCTTTGGAGCTCCCACCAATCCTGACCTTCTATTTTGCTCCACCTGCCCCAGCCGCTCTTCAGCAGTATAAAATCCGTCATATTTCCAGCTCTCTTCAGCTCTGAAGAAGTCCGATGGAATCAAAAGATTAACTTTGCTTCTCTCTCCATAGATGCTGCCAGACCTGTTGAGTTTTCACAGCATTTTCTATTATTAATTCTGATTTCCAGCATCCACAGTATTTTGCTTTTATTTTATGAATAGTTGTGTTTATTGGTAAAATAACTATTTGGTGGTGGATGGAAAATTTTCGGATTGGAGGCAGGTTGCTAGCGGAGTGCCACAGGGATCAGCGCTTGGTCCTCTGCTCTTTGTGATTTTTATTAATGACTTAGAGGAGGGGGCTGAAGGGTGGATCAGTAAATTTGCTGATGACACCAAGATTGGTGGAGTAGTGGATGAGGTGGAGGGCTGATGTAGGCTGCAAAGAGACATTGATAGGATGCAAAGCTGGGCTGAAAAATGGCAAATGGAGTTTAACCCTGATAAATGTGAGGTGATTCATTTTGGTAGGACTAATTTAAATGTGGATTACAGGGTCAAAGGTAGGGTTCTGAAAACTGTGGAGGAACAGAGAGATCTTGGGGTCCATATCCACAGATCTCTAAAGGTTGCCACTCAAGTGGATAGAGCTGTGAAGAAGGCCTATAGTGTGTTAGCTTTTATTAACAGGGGGTTGGAGTTTAAGAGCCGTGGGGTTATGCTGCAACTGTACAGGACCTTGGTAAGACCACATTTGGAATATTGTGTGCAGTTCTGGTCACCTCACTATAAGAAGGATGTGGAAGCGCTGGAAAGAGTGCAGAGGAGATTTACCAGGATGCTGCCTGGTTTGGAGGGTAGGTCTTATGAGGAAAGGTTGCGGGAGCTAGGGCTGTTCTCTCTGGAGCGGAGGAGGCTGAGGGGAGACTTAATAGAGGTTTATAAAATGATGAAGGGGATAGATAGAGTGAACGTTCAAAGACTATTTCCTCGGGTGGATGGAGCTATTACAAGGGGGCATAACTATAGGGTTCATGGTAGGAGATATAGGAAGGATATCAGAGGTAGGTTCTTTACGCAGAGAGTGGTTGGGGTGTGGAATGGACTGCCTGCAGTGATAGTGGAGTCAGACACTTTAGGAACATTTAAGCGGTTATTGGATAGGCACATGGAGCACACCAGGATGATAGGGAGTGGGATAGCTTGATCTTGGTTTCAGATAAAGCTCGGCACAACATCGTGGGCCGAAGGGCCTGTTCTGTGCTGTACTGTTCTATGTTCTATGTTCTACATATGTACAAAGTTTAGCTCAAACTAGGGGCTAGCTTCATGCTGATTTCTCCTTGACTCTCTTCATCCAACTCAGTCTGCTGTCATGTCTCTCTGCATCATACTGTGGGCGTCATTGTTCTCCAATCCCACATTTAACCCTTGTTATGCCGAATACCCTTATACTACCAACCTATTCCTAAGTGTTCTCATGGTCTCTCTTCCAATCTCTGGGGATATATTTTGCAGCCTCTCTACATTGAGAGGCTCTTTGTCCAAAATAGCTTTACTATTAATCTTGTATTTGTGGCCCCTTGCTCCACATCCCTCAACCACTAAAAGAGTTTCTTTTTATTTTGTCCCATCCTTGCAAAATTTGAGACATGCCATCAAAGCGCTTTATAATCCATTCTCTCCTAACAAACCCAACCCCAATCTTTCAAATCCTCTTCTGTATTTGCATTTCCTCACACCAGGCAGCATCTAAATGCATTGCACCCTCTCTATTGCTTCAAGATAGCGTGGAGACCAAATCTGGATATATTGTGGCCTTAACCTAAATTCTATTCAGATTTTGTGCAGCATCTCAACTTTTATGTTCTAAACCTCTTGCTATAAAACCTGGAAATCCATTATTTTTTTAATGATCTTAGCAACTTGAGGTGCTGCTCTTATTGTCTCGTGAACCTGAACCCCCAAACCCATCTGCTTTTTCATACTTCTCAGCTTTTCCTTATTGAAAATGCAATGATATTTGTACCACCTCAGATTGATCGCCATTGTGCTTCTTTACCCAATTCCACCTTCATATCAACGGAAAATGCTGGAAAATCTCAGCAGGTCTGACAGCATCTGTGGAGAAAGAATAGAGCCAACATTTCACGTCTAGATGGCCCTTCTTCAGAGCTAGACACATGAGCTCTGACGAAGGGTCATCCAGACTCAAAACGTTGGTCCTCCTCTCTCTCCGCAGATGCTGTCATCTAACCCTAACCTGCTGAGATTTTCCAACATTTTCCTATTTTTGTTTCAGACTCTAGCATTCGCAGTATTTTGCTTCCACCTTCCTATCAATATCCCTTTTGCAGTGTTCTCTAGTTCTCAGGAATTATTTACTAGACTTGTAATTTAGACAATGTTTGGAAAAAAATAGACACCATGCCCTCAATCCGAATCATTGATACGCAACGGTGAACTTTCATATTGACACCAAGAATGGTGTGAGAAGATTGAGGCACCATTGGTGGTGACTCATGACCTCTTGAGCTGCCCTTCCCTCTCTACATTTATCCGTGTGTAGCAGTTTCTTTTGAGGTCATTGGAAACCCAAAGGAAAGCAAACCTGTGTTTACCATGCTTCTGATAGGTATTCCGGAGATCCAAGAATAGCTTGATTCCAGGTATTCACTTCCTTTTGTGCTGCACTGTTGTTACGGCTGGGAGGACTGCGCGAGAGAGAGTCCAGCTTTCAAAGTGGATCTTTTTAATAAAAAAAACTGTTCCATTGAAGAGATTGTACATGCAGCTGTTGTTTCATTACAACAGCTTACACAATTCAACCCCCATGGCAGCTGGCTCTTTAATCTGCCATGGCAAATGTGCGTTCAATATTTCACCGACTGCTTTCATACTCTCCATCCAGTCTGTTGTTACAGTACACAGTGACAATGCCCTGTAAAGCATGTCAATAAAACATTTTATTAGGAGCTTGAGTTATATCAGACATTGTTGGATAGGAACCCATCTTCAGTCAAGCTATTTTATTGCATCGTTTGGGATACTTTATTTAAGTTGAGGGCTTTTAGGCACGAAGACTATTTTTTCAAGTATTAATTTATTTCCCCCTGTTTCTTTTGCTGCTAGTCTAAAATCCCAACAGAATTACTGAACCTCAAGCCCATTGTTAATACTCATTACACTGATCCAGTGGTCTCTTACATAACTTTAATGTGCTGGAAACTTGTTACGTACCGTAATCTGTAGAGCCGCTTTTCAGTTTCAGCACAGAGATTACCAGCTAATGCCAAGTTGCTAGTTACAGTCAAACTCATATACTTGCAACCCTGATTTGAGCACAGGTATAGCAATTCTGCTGACTAGAGCAAGAAGACTGGCAAATTTCATCTTGGTTGGATAATGTATATCATGCTCTAATCGCTAAATGGAAGAAGGGCAGCTTGGTGGCACAGTGGTTAGCACTGCTGCCTCACAGCGCTAAGGACCCGGGTTCAATTCCCGGCTTGATTCACTGTCTGCACATTCTCCCCATGTCTGCGTGGGTCTCCTCCGGGTGCTCCGGTTTCCTCCCACAGTCCGAAAGACGTGCTGGTTAGCTGCATTGACCATGCTAAATTGTCCTTCAGTGTACCCGAACAGGTGCCAGAGTGTGGCAACTAGGGGATTTTCACAGTAACTTCACCACAGTGTTAATGTAAGCCTACTTGTGACACGACTAAATATACTTTAAATAAACTTTAAGGAGAAAGACCTTGCATTTATGTAGCACCAGTCATGACCTTCGGATGTCCGAAAGTGCTTTACAATCAATGAAGGACCATTGAAGAATAATCACTTCTATTTATAAGATGGCAGCTAATTTGCACAGAGTTCCCACAAAGAACAATGTTATTGTAAACATAGAATAGAAACATAGAAAAACTACAGCACAATACAGGCCCTTCAGCCCACAAAGTTGTGCCGAACATGTCCCTACCTTAGCGATTACTAGGCTTACCTATAACCCTCTATCTTACTGAGTTCCATTGTAGCAAGATAATCTTTTTCTTTTGTGATGTTAGGGTAAGTATTGACCAGGAAATGGGAGAGAATTCCCTTTCTGCTCTTCAGAATAATGTTGTGGCATCTTTCATCCCTGAGAGGGCAGACAAGGCCTCAGTTTAATGTCCCTTTTCCAAAAGACGACACGTTAAACAGTGTTGCCACGAATACACTGTGATGTGACACTGACCCGTGTAGACACGATAGGAGCCAGCTTTGGTTGCCAGCCAGTGTTAAGTTAACTGGTTCCCATAGCAGTCAGGATCCTACAGTTGGTCTGGGGATCCTTGGGCTGGATGTTATTTAAGGACTCTTTGTTTTCACTCACCAATGGAAATTTGCACATGCTGTATGTGTATATGCATATTTTTTTAAAATTGTAGCCCTAAAGTCCATGACATAAATTTTCGATTGTAATCTCTGGAAAGAGCTAGATGGTCCGTCAGACTTTGATGTAGGATTACACCCTTTACAAATCACACTCAATTACTAATGGTTATCGTTTGTTACCGTCTGTTTTGAAACTCTGCATAAGGAGGCTTGTAAACACAGTGGCTTCTTCACTAAGAGATTTGAGCTTGCATTTGCTCTTCACTGACATTTGCACTTGTGATACTCCATGATAATGATTTTTATCATCCTTAGCCAGCTCGATTGAAGAGGGATTATCCTGAGAGTACCTCTCACAGGATCCTTAATGGATTAATCAAGGAATCACATAAAGGTCCCTTTAGAGTTGGGAAAATAATTTTTCTCTTCACAAATAAAACCCATTTTCATTCAGACAGAAACCAAAGCAAAGTGAGCGGCACTGCTTCCCAAATATTCTCCCAATGTGTCTGTGACCCCCATCCTTGGAAATTGCCGTGACCCCAGATGGGAGCAAGGGTTGGGGGCCGGGAAGCTGGCGAGTTGTGAGAGCAGGGAGGGAGATTTGTGAGCGAGGGGGAGCGTAAAGATGTGAGGATAGGATGGGGGTGATGTTGGATAATGGGCGGCAGTGTTACTTATCACCTATTGCTTTGCAGGCTTTGTGGGGGGCAGCAATTGTGCTTCAGAGCTGATTTTGTTAGGCCAGGAAAAAAGCATGCAAGCCAAAGGGCCTCGGAGCCATTCTTATGCCTGTTCCATCTGAGTCTCCTCCACTCCCTGATCACCATTGCTGCCCCAGGGTGGAGAGGGAGCTTGCGACCCAATTGCTTGTTCTGCGGCCCCACTGGAAGGTCATGACCCACAGTTTTGTTAAGTACTTATTACTTCCTGATCATAAGGTTATGAACTATCATCCCATTACTCAAACTCACTTGCCTGCAATATTTGGATGCACATTCCAGACCTCTCTGTTGGTTCTGGTGCAGTAAGTTATGCTTTTTTCTTTTCCATTTGGTTCCACATTCTCTTTACAACCAGAAATATTAAGGAACACCATGAATTAGGATTCCTTAAAATATTTTCCTGTAATGATCTAAAGGTTGTTTTTAAACTGGTGGCAGTACATTACTGGAATATTAATTGGTTGTGGACTTATGGTGACATAGGGGTCGGCATTTTAGTCCCTCAAGCCTGTTCTACTATTCAGTGAAGCTGTGATTGATTTGTGCCTTCACTTCATACGCTCACATTTGGCCAATATCATTTGATGCCTTTGATTAGGGAAAATAAGCAGAATTCTGACAAACTCTCCTCGACATTTCCTTGATTTTTCCACATTTCTCTTCTCCTTTGCTCAGAGATTTTACTCCCCAGGGCACTGTTCCACAACTGCTTGCAGTGCCCCACTGCTTCGCCCAAGTGACCATTTTGCATGTATGAATTTTGGAAGTGAGTCCCTTAAGGCTATTCGACTGTGAGCACATCACATCTGAGCCTTATCCTGCCCTTGCCTCATGCCAAAACATGCATACTTCAGTGCTGGGGTCACCACGTGAGCACCAGTGAGAAGTCTGGTGATTCCATTCTCCATTGCTAACCCAGGTAAGACCGTTTGGAGCACTCGGACAATAACCCCAGTTAAGATCAGTGCAGGCTAGGGATTAATCCTGTACTACACAGGGTGGTGCATTTACTGAGACATTGGGTGGAATTTCCCCAAAAATAGGCAGAGTGGCACAGCAAGTGGGAAAATCGGTGGGGAAGGCAGCTTTCCCCATGTCATTCTGCTTATAGCCAAAAAGAAATGAAGGGGTGGGTCCCACTACGACACACTGGCGGAGCTCTGATTGAGCCCGTCCTGCCAGCAATGGCACCCTGATACAAGAAATTAGAAATAGAAACTTGCCCTGACCAACCACCCCCACACACACACACAAAACGGAACATCCCCCCCCCCCCAAGGAACACCCCTCCTGTCGTTGTCCCTGGCACTCTTCAGGCAGTGCCAGGAGGCAGTGCCTGTGCATGAGATTCTCACCCCTAAGATATACACTCACAACTCTTCTAACATGTTCTGCTCGCCTGGTGCACACCCTGGGACACCTGCCACGATTACATGAATGGACAATCGAACGAAGTGGGGGAGGAGGGGGGAATTATGCGTGGCACAGTGGTTAGCACTGCTGCCTCACAGCGCCAGGAGACCTGGGTTCAATTCCAGCCTCTGGTTTCTGTGTGGAGTTGCACATTCTCCCCGTGCCTACGTGGGTTTCCTCCGGGTGCTCTGGTTTCCTACTACACTCCAAAGATGTGAGGGTTAGGTTGATTGGCCATGCTAAATTGCCCCTTAGTGTCGGGGGGGATTAAATAGGGTAAATGCGTGGGGTTATGGGGACAGGGCCGGGGTGGGATTGTCGGTGCAGGCTTGATAGGCCAAATGGCCTCTTTCTGCACTGTAAGGATTCTACCAGTTGTGCCGCCTTTGGGTGAACTTGTGCATCTTCCGATTTGCCCACTAAATAAGACATCAAGCAGAAACTGAAGGAAGAAAGAATTGATACTATGTTCTCAAACGCACATTTTGACAATCACTCGGAGAGAGAGTATCATCGGCTGTTGGCAGGCTTATATCCGACAGTGCCCCAGCTGGTAGAGGAGAAATGTACAGTGCAATAATTGGAAATGGGAGAAAGGCGAAACATTGAGCTTTGGTATTGTTTTTTTTCAGTCAGAAATATTTTGAGTTTCTCAGTGTGCATGCTCCTTCAAAATTCATTCACAGAGCCAGTAAGTGTAGATTTTCTCTGCTGGTTCTGGGCTTGTGTACGTTTTTTGTACTGATGCGTGCTTTCCAACATTCTACACTGATAAGCATTTGGAAAAGAACTCTGCAGGCTCTGCCCTGAGTTCATTACCGCCCTTCCCTCATCTGTTACACACTGATATTTACCAGACATCGCGCACAAGTCACGTAGCTCTTAATCCCTACGGGAAGACCACAGCAGCTGGAGCCAAAATCCTACTAACAAATTTAGACCGATTATTTACGCCTGACCTGTATCTTCACTAAGTGAACAGGCATTTCTCCTGGGATAACTTCTCAAAGAGCATATTCGAAAATTTGACAGTAATGCAATAGCATTGAACCAGTAGTAAACTAATAGATGGCTTTCTTGATGTCACGTGCTCCAAGGTCATAGGTACCTTTTCCATATTTGTTGTGAATACAACATAGGATGTCAGCATAATAGTGCAAAATATAAAGTGCAACATCTTTTTTTCCCATTTTGTCCAGCATGGTTGAGTGCGTCTGATGTGGTTTTTTCCAGGAATAATTTTCTGAAGAAATGCTTTGGTAACGGCCGTATTTTCAAAACCTACATTTGTTTTCCAATTTTCTCCACCGTCTCGCTGCCTCTGCCCCCAGGTGCCTCACTCATTATTGAGCCCAGGGAATGATGGTGGGGAAGCCTTTTGACTGTGAACAGTGTCACAGCTAAACCGCATGGGCACTTATAGTGCAACCTACTGGGTAGCGATCACTAGTCGCAATACTGGCTAATTTGATTCTCATCCTCGTTAGCCTGGGCCAGTTGGACACATTTACAAAAAAACACAGTCGAATTGTAAAGGACCCATTCCCATTGATGCACATTGTTAAATTTTAGTATGTTGGCAAAAAGTGCAGCTGCAGCATTAAACTTAAAAGGACAGCATTGACTTTGAGTGTATCTTCGCATTGCTCACTATAGTTATTTCCACTGCAATACAAATGAAAAGCTTGTCGGTTAGAAGAAGTACTAGTTGGATGCACATGAAATCATTGCAATATTCTCTCCCTGACTGCTGTTTGAACATGTCTTTGCACATTTCTGTGTGCCCTAGAAGTGCTGGACCTCAGTGACACTGTAAACAGCGTATTTGGCTGCACTTGATCATGTTGTGTGTGTTAATGTTCAGTGATGTCATTGAACTAGCCTGTGCTTGTAGGCTTGGCACAAAAGATATCTGACTGATAATTCTACTGGAAGTCAATGGCTTACTGCAGGACTGTTTGATACTTAACCAGAGATCATTATTATTTGGGGCGGTGCACTGTCTGGGGAGAACTCAGTATAGAAAACTTCTTACTGTGTTTACCCCAGTCCAACGCCGGCATCTCCACATCACGAGAACTCAGTATCACAGCATTATCCCATACAAGTGTTGTTTTCATGGTGCAAGCCCGTGTCTTGGCACAGGCCATGTCATCCGTTGACTCTGTCTACACTTTCTGCTGCCTCGGAAAAGAAGCCAGCATAATGAAGGACCCCACGCACCCCGGACATTCTCTCTTCCATCAGGTAAAAGATACAGAAGTCTGAGGTCACGTACCAACCGACTCAAGAACAGCTTCTTACCTGCTGCCATCAGACTTTTGGATGGACCTACCTCGCATGAGTTGATCTTTCTCTACACCTTAGCTATGACTGTAACACTGCATTCTACACTCTCTCCTTTCCTTCTCAATGAATGGTATGCTTTGTCTGTATAGCGCGCAAGAAACAATACCTTTCACTGTATGTTAATACATGTGACAATAATAAATCAAATCAAGTCAAATCAAAATCCAAGTGGTTAGCACCCCTGCCTCACAGCGCCAAGGACCCGGGTTCAATTCTGGCCTTGGGTGACTGCGTGGATTTTGTACGTTCTCCCTATGTCTGTGTGGATTTCCTCTGCGTGCTCCGGTTTCCTCCCACAGTCCAAAGATGTGCAGATTAGGATGATTGGCCATGCTAAATTGCCCCTTAGTGTCAGGGGGATTAGCAGGGTAAATACGTGGGGTTACAGGGATAGGGCCTGGGTGGGATTGTAGTCGGTGCAGGCTCGATGGGCCAAATGGCCTCCTTCTGCACAGTAGGGATTCTATGATAATGTAAGGTGGAAAGATAGGTCAATAGTTTTCAGTGAGGATGATCAAAGTAAACTGAAGATGTGTAACTAGATGGTCATTAACCTACAGCACCGTCTAAAAATTGAATTATTTTATTGTGAAATATCTTAATTTCCTGGAGGAATGGCCAAGTCCGTCGGAGTGAAATAACATGTCTGAAATTTATTTTCCAAGTGGCCACATGATGACGTGGCGACAAAAGGGGTCACGTGCCAGGTGTTCAGGAGTTATCCCTGGGAGAGTGGGCAGAGCATAGGTATGAAGTAGTTGCGAAGCTAGTGATTAAACTACTCTTCATGATAAAACCTTGTTGTCTGTGATTCGAGAACTCAACACATTTACAATTTTCAAATTGTATATTGGAAACACAGATGCTTTTACCAATTTTCACTCATGGCCTCCTTTCCTTTATCTTCCATCATGTTCTTTCCCAAAGGCATTGACTTCTTGTTGAATTACAATTCCACGGCACAAACCAATGTTCATGCATCTTGACAAGAACCTGCATACGAATTAGGAGCAAAACTAGGCCATTCAGCCCCTTGAGCCTGCTCCACTATTCAATAAAATCGAGGCTGATCCGATTGTGACCCCCAACGCCATGTTCCCACCTCCCCCTTTGACTCCCTTGTTAGCCAAGAATCTACCTACCCCTCAGCCTTAAAACTGAGATCTGACTGGGTTATTTTACTTTGGTGGAGGAGGAGTGGTAAGTCTGATCTTTCCTCGCCTGATGTACACTTCCGAATGGTGTCAGTGGATAGCGGGTTTGACCAGTCAGCGCAGATCAGGGTTCAAAGCTCGGGCATTTCAGATGGCTTAGCTACTTTGATGAAGAAATTCATTGAGCCATCAAGAATCCCATGTTCTGGTTTTTCAAATGCCTGAGCCACCTTCAGTATCCTGACATGTGAGGGATAAGCTCCATTAGTCAAATGCAGTGCAGTCACACTCCCATGGAGCTGAGACTCGGTGCATGATAAGCAGCAAGAATTATAACACACTCTGCTGTTGAGATTTATTTTCCCCAAGAATCATTTTGCAAAAAAAAAGATGTGAAAGAACTTGAAAGTCAAAGCGGATAGTGATCAACCTTCAGTTGGTGAAGTATTTTCTGTTTCTGTTTATTTGTTCTTTGTCTATAGTCTGAGAATTTCTGAAGCTGCTGCCTGCAGAAACTTGTATGTCCTACGGGCTGTTTTGCTCTGTAGATCACTTCCTTTCTGATATTTTTGCCAGCTTAAAAAAAGAACACAGCTAAAAATATAGAAACAGGGGTGACCTACTTCAGCTAACCCGAGCAAGGGTTTGTCCAGTATTCATTTAACCTTTTTTAGAAACATAGAATCCCTACAGTGCAGAAGGAGGCCATTCAGCCCATCAAGCCTGCAGCCACAACATTCCCACCTAGGCCCTATCCCTGTAACCCCATGTATTTACCCTGCTAACCCCCCTGACACTAATGGTCAATTTAGCATAACCAATCAACCTAACCCGCACATCTTTGGGGTGTGGGAGGAAACCAGAGCACCCGGAGGAAACCCATGCAGACACGGGGAGAACACGCAAACTTTGCACAGTCACCCAAAGCTGGAATTGAACCCAGGTCCCTGGCGCTGTGAGGCAACAGTGCTAACCACTGTGCCACCATACCGTCCCAAACCTATAATTTATTTTTGTGTTTTTTTTTCATCTATTCACAGCTGACTGTTTATGAAGTGATAGTCTTGCTTCAAGTGGAGGATAAATGCAGACATGAAATAGTTGGACTAAATGGCCTGTTTCTGTGCTGTTTATTCTCTGAAGTTGCAGTTCTCAGGACTTTCTAACTTTGTAAAAGATTTAATATGGAGAAGCACCAAGCCCCACACATACCAGGTTTGATAGCTGAGCAGTGCCGGGTTAGTTCAGACTTGAGCAGCACCCCTTCAATTTTCTCTGCTGGAAAGTGGTGAATACAAGGCAGTGAGCAACCGAGAGCGTTGTCCGACCCGATTGTCTGCCCCTCTACCGCAGCCAAATTGGCAACCGGGTGTCCCTGGAGAAGGAGCATGCGGTGTCCCAGGGCACCTTCAAGGCCTTCCATGCTCGTTGGGCACCGCAGGGAGTGGGTGTATTATTGACCCCTTTAATCACGTTTTGGTTTAATGCTTTAAATTTCCTTTCCACTTTGTTTTTCTTTTAGGCGGTTTCCTTTTTAGGGAGCTGCCCTTCTTGCTTTGTCCCTTAGTTTGTTTAATTTAATTCAATTGATTTACCCAAAAGAGTGCTGTCTGTTACACTCCCAAATGGGTGAAGAGCCTGCTGAAACTCACTGTTACAAACTTAGAGAGATAGATCAACCTTCGAGGCAACATCACAATAGATACACTGAGTAAGTACAGTTGAAGTAGGTGGGTGGCACAGTGGTTAGCACTGCTGCCTCACAGCGCTAGAGACCCAGGTTCAATTCCCGGCTTGGGTCACTGTCTGTGCGGAGTCTGCACCTTCTCTCCGTGTCTGCGTGGGTTTCCTCCGGATGCTCTGGTTTCCTCCCGCAGTCCAAAGGATGTGCTGGTTCGATTGATTGGCCATGCTAAATTGCTCCTTAGTGTCAGGGGGATCAGCAGGGCTTAGAGGGATAGGGCCTGGGTGTGATTGTGGTTGGTGCAGACTCAATGGGCCAAATGGCCTCCTTCTGTACTGTCGGGATTCTATGAAAAACATTCAGAATAGCCAATTATTGAAGGAAGAGTAGTTTCAAGCCAAGATTGGATCTATATGTTTCAATCTGGGCCCTGGGATCAGCGGTGTATATTGGATCTATATTCCCTGTAGTTTAAAAATATTGGGAGGTGATCTCATTGATCCTGAAGGAGCTTGACTGGGTCAACATACAGGTTGTTCCCCAGGCTGGGGAAATGGACAAGACAACATTACAGTTTCAGGATAAGAGGTAGTTTATTTAGAACCAAACAGGAGAAACTTCTTCGCTCGTAGGATGGTGAATCTTTGAATTCTCTATCCCAGAGGGTTAGCGATATTGCATTGCTGAATAAATTTAAGACTGAGATCAACAAACTTTTGGTTTCTCAGGATAGAGGGATATGAGAAGTAGCATTGAAGCTGAAGACCAGCTTTTGCTCCAACACTGCTCCTCCATTTGATCTTAATCTTCAGTGCATTGACATTAATTGGAATTTAAATTGGCGCTTGGTGTGCGACCGAATGTCTTTAGAATTTGCAAATTAGTTCTTTGCAGGTGATGGCTGGTTTTCTTCGCAGTTCTGTGTAATATTGGGACATCCAGATTCAATCAGGACAGATAAAAGCGGGCTGTGAATAGCAAACGGCTGAAATTTCATCTTTGTTGATGATGACTACATTGTGCCTCCTTGGTGTTCAAGGTTACGGTATCTTGTAGGCATTGATGCGCCCTCCTTACACATCAAGAAAGAGAGAACCTGTTTTTGTATTGCAGCTTTCATGATTTCAGATGTCCAAAAGCGCTCAACAGCCAATGAAGCACTTTTGAAGTGTGATTTGTGTTTTTAACATCGGGAAACACACAAGCCAGTTTGCACAGAGTGAAGTCCCACCAGCAGCAGTGAGATAAATCGTCTGCGTTAAAGTGACTGCTGAATGCAGTTGGCCAGGACACCAGTAAAATTCCTCCTGCGCTTCTTCAAAAGGTGTCATGGGATCTTTTACGTTTGTCTGAGAGGATAGACAGGGGCCTCAGTGAAGTGGATGGGATTATCTGGCCCTTCTCGATTGGGATCTTCTGGTCCCAAAGAGGAGGGAGGGGGAAATCCCAGCCACATCTCATCTGAAAGACGACATGGGCAGCACGGTGGCACAGTGGTTAGCACTGCTGCTTCACAGCGCCAAGGACCTGGCTTGGGTCACTGTCTGTGTGGAGTTTGCACGTTCTCCCCGTGTCTACGTGGGTTTTCTCCAGTTGCTCCAGTTTCCTCCCACATTCTGAAAGACGCGCTGGTTAGGTGCATTGACCCGAAAAGGCACCTGAGTGTGGC
Source organism: Mustelus asterias (assembly GCF_964213995.1). Classification (NCBI taxonomy): domain Eukaryota; kingdom Metazoa; phylum Chordata; class Chondrichthyes; order Carcharhiniformes; family Triakidae; genus Mustelus; species Mustelus asterias. Next base: position 99,822,085 of record NC_135811.1, read on the forward strand.
GACTAGGGGAATTTCACAGTAACTTCATTGCAGTGTTAATGTAAGCCTTACTTGTGACTAAAATAAATAAACTTTAAAAAAAGACACTGCCGATAACGCAGCGCTTCCACCAGCCTCAGCTCAACACTGCCGAGTAGCAGTATAGATTAGGTGCACAAGTTGCTGGAATGGGCATGACAAAATGACTTTCTAACTTGGAGGTGAGAGTACTATCACAGAGTGGGGTTTGACAATTGTCTGTGTCAGGCGGGGAATTATTTTAGCTTGTGATTTGAATCTTTGTGTCTCGCTTCACAATTTCACTGCAAGTGTTAAACAGAGAAAATATTTCCCGAGTTATTTCACTTGGCGTTTCTCCTGTCGCTCAGCTTTTCAAATCTCACTACAGCAGGAATTATTGGTGGATGATCCAGTTGCAGCTGTCTTTCCTGTCAGTGTTTTATCCTCGGATTCAAAGGCACCGGATTGCAACCCGGCTTGGTGAATGCCAGCCAGTGTGCTTTTTTTCCTAACGTTTCATCCCCCATTGTCAGTAGGTTTTAAGAAAATTTGTCATAACAGTTTTTCCTTCCCTCCCACAGTAATTTTGAATGTCTACATCTTGCCATGATTCTGTAGCTTGCCAACAGCTGTAAAGACTATAATCAGGAAATTGAGGCAGGGATTTTGAAGTGGTTATGTTGACTGATAACTAGAAAATGACAGCCACGAGATATTGATCGAAGTCCTTGCTTCTGACTCATCCAAAGTTGTGTTATACTGGATACTTCTCTCGGTTTGTACTATTGAACATTTGAGCCTGGACTCCAGCCATAAGAAAGCATTCCTTTACAAAGAGTATTCCCATCTGATAAATTATCTTGAAAAGCTGTAGAGATGCATGAAGTTGCAGAAAGGAGGAGTAGCGAGGCCACGGAGAGATTTGATAAGTGGAAGGTGAATTTTCAAGTTTGGAGTATTGGTGGACCAGGGGCAAATGTAAGTTGGTCATTCCCAAGTTTATCACGCTATTCATTTCTGAACAGTGATGCATTCTGATTCTCTTGCAACATGCCATATGCAAGGAGGATTAAGAGTTGGTGGCCTGAGCCCTCCACTGTTTCCACCCTTGCATCAGAGCAGAAGATGGATATTATGGTCAAGATAGAGTATGGTGGGTGTAATAACTCCACGGAGGCGAAAATCCCGTCACCAAGTTACTTTATTTACACCATACATCTGTACACAGCCAGCTCTCCATTTGCTCCCTGCTGAATGCAGACTGGGAGTCTTTGACACACCTGCTTTAAATAAGGAGCATGAGGCTCCCTGATTTAATCATCAATTAGGAGTTCATACTCTCGCAAGCCAACCTGGCTGAAGCCATCACAGTGGGACAAGATGGGAAGTAGGAGAGAAACTAGAGAAAGGCATAGGGCAGGACAAAACCTTCAGGGTGGTTTGGCTTGTTAGAATGGGATGTGGCAGTTGAATGGGATGGCCTTACTACTGGTGACAACAAAGTTCATGAGCTTCTTGCACTTGTTGGTGGAGGTGAGGGGAGAGGAGATCAAGGAGACTATTGATAGCGGAGAAGGAAAGCCAGGAGTTATCTCTACATTCCTTAATGATCCTGAAATAGTGAACATGTTTTGCCCGAGGAGATCAGGGCCTGATAGTGCTTGATTTGGTCTACCCAATGCCTCCATGATGTGGAGATGCTGGCGTTGGACTGGGGTAAACACTGTAAGGAGTCTAACAACACCAGGTTAAAGTCCAACAGGTTTATTTCGTAGCAAATGCCACTGGCTTTCGGAGCGCTGCTCCTTCGTCAGGTGAGTGGGAGATCTCCCACTCACCTGACGAAGGAGCAACGCTCCGAAAGCTAGTGGCGTTTGCTACCAAATAAACCTGTTGGACTTTAACTTGGTGTTGTTAGACTCCTTACAACAAATGCCCAACCATAAATATTCAAATCTGTGCCTCTTGGACTTAAGGGGGTAAAGACAAGGAAACAACCATGGCTGGGGGGGGGGGGGGGGGGGTGCTGGAGTTATCCTGGTGGACTTCGATAGAATTATATCACGATAATACTGATTGTCAGCAATTAAAGTTAATAGAACAATAAAATCCAAATGTGAAACTATTGAAGAAACCAGAGGATTGTGCTACAGGATAAATATCGACTAAACTCACCCAATGGCAGCACTTAAAAATGTTACAGTATATACGGTAGCACAGTGGTTAGCACTACTGCTTCACAGCTCCAGGGACCTGGGTTCGATTCCCGGCTTGGGTCACTGTCTGTGTGGAGTTTGCACATTCTCCTCGTGTCTGCGTGGGTTTCCTCCGGGTGCTCCGGTTTCCTCCCGCAGTCCAAAGATGTGCGGGTTAGGTTGATTGGCCATGCTAAAATTGCCCCTTAGAGTCCTAGGTAGGTTAGAGGGATTAGTGGGTAAATATGTAGGGATATGGGGGTAGGGCCTGGGTGGGATTGTGGTCGGTGCAGACTCGATGGGCCAAATGGCCTCTTTCTGCACTGTAGGGTTTCTATGATTCCATGATTCTATATTGAAAATAAATGCAAGTGTAATCATTTTTTATGTTGCATCAGGCAGTGTAAAATTGAAATAAAATGCATTCAACATAGTTAAGCTGTGGCAATCATGATAGCTTGATGGCCCACATACTTCAGTTCATGTTCGGTTTATGTACATTTTGTTAATGTTTTCATGATGGAAGTCAAATGAGGATTGGAGAAACAGAAATCTGCATTCTCCGACCCATTCTCCCTTTGAATGTAATTCTCTGTAAAGAGTGTGATTTACTGCATGACAATTCAATGTTTAATGGTCAGCTTCCAGTTGCCAGCATACTTGATAATACTTCGCCAAAAACAAGCCTTGTCTCAATGTGCCTTCTGACTGTTTCAAGTTCCTCCTGTCTATAATTTTTGTAGTTTGTGTGAATTGAGTGCAGTGAAAAAGTTAAATGTTGTTGAATGCCTTCTTTTACATTTAAATTCTGACTCTTTTCTTTCTTGTATTTCAGCCATTGAAACACAGAGTACGAGCTCAGAGGAGATTGTGCCCAGTCCACCTTCCCCACCCCCTCCTCCTCGTGTATACAAGCCCTGTTTCGTCTGCCAAGACAAGTCATCAGGTTACCACTATGGAGTCAGCGCTTGCGAAGGATGCAAGGTACGAGATAAGACCTGAGGTATTTTCGCTTTGCTGTGCCAGAGTCAGGAGAGTGGTGCAATAATATCTCCCCCGATTGCTGTTCTTCACTGTTTGTTTTTCAACCACTATCAATTTCTATCGGGGCACCAGTCAGAACGGGTGCTAGTGAATCAGTGGGAGTATTTGAGCCCCTCGTAAAAGTGGGTCCCTGTCATCATGGGAACAAGGAGAGTTGACCTCTATCACAGAATTGTTACAGTGCAGAAGGAGACTGTATACATTAGCAACATAGGTCAAATGCCAGGGAGAGGGGTGTTTGCCATCAGCAGTATTCTTACTTGCAGAAATGCCCTTAAGGACATAATTACTCCACCTTACACTTCCAAAAACATTAACTGTTCTGATATTCCAAAAAGATAAACCTGACCCAAATTTAAAATTATTTTTTCCATTATTTTGCAGCCTTCATTAGCCATCATTATGAAGGGAATCTCATCCCTACCCACCGGTAGCCCCAACGATAGACAGAATTTAATCTTAAGTGTACCCACCTCACTCCCCAAGTCTATCAAAATATGTAATACTGACCCATAACACTTGCCTGCCACTGAATTATAGTTTGGCATTTTCATTAGAATTGTTAAAACACATGTATGATCACTGCATTTCTTCCTTTAGGGTCTTTTATTTGTGGTATGCCTTGTTTTCACTCTAGTTAAAGAGTTGAATGATGACACTGCTCGTATTTGACAATCCAGGCCCAAGCATGAACTGCATTCCAGACAGGCAACACTCACAGTAAAGAAAACAGCTGATGAAAAATGGATACCAGCTTTGGGGTAGGGGTGGGAAACTTGGATTTTGCTACTCAATCCAAAAGATTATTTTTACTCTCACCCATGTTTCGGCACTTAATCCTGCTCTTCATCAACCATTCCTCCACAGTGAAATCCATTGTAGTTTAGGTCAAAAGGGTATACAAATTCAACCATTATGAAGTGGTCAGTGAAAAAATACTACACAAGTACATTTAGTTTGTGCATGCAAAGTGATAATGAGAGTTATGAGACAGCTACCTGTAAATGTTGCAAATATTATTATCAGAGATTTACATTGGAAATAGTGCTCATCCCTTTCAGAACAGGTGATCACCACTTGGCTGGTACAAGAGTGATCCGCGTGATATTTTTTTCCTGGTTAAATCTGCAACCAACACACTTAGAAGGCTGTGGGTTCAAAGTAAATTACGAATCGGGCAGATAAAATACGCTGATATTCCGGTGTAGTAATAAGGAAGTGCAACAGTGTTGGAGATCTCATCCTTACGATGAGATGTTAAACTATACTTTGTCTGCCTGTTCAGGTGGGCATTCAAGATTAGAGGCCCCATTCAAAGACAAAACAGGGTGGTGTTCTTTCCTCAACCAAAAATAGATCAGCTGATCATTTGTGGAATCTTTCTGTGTGCAAAATGACTGCCATATTTACCTACATAGCAACAGTAACTACACCTCAAAGAGCTATTGATTGTATGTGAAGTGCTTTAGGATTAATGTGGTAAGGCACAGTATGATCCAAGCTCTTTATTCTGTGTTGTAACATTTGACAGAAAGCATGTTTGTCTTTCAAGAAGTGAGCAAGTTCACGGGTCTTTCAGACCCATTCAACGTGCATTTTGCTCCCCTCCCTTTGAGAAAAGGATTAACGTAACCGTGCCTCTGTCACATGCAAGGTAAATGATTAAAATAAAAGAAATCCTCTCAGCTAGAGACATAGAAAAGAAGCCCCTTTTTATTTGGTCATAATGAGACTGTTTGGTGATTTCCACAACTGCAGTAACATGTTTTATTGAATGAAAGAAAAGTAAAAATTAAGATTCTTTTCAATGACTTAATCTCTTGTCACATTTATGGAGCTGAAAGGGAGACATTCCTTTGGCTAATGGAGTCTTTCAGCGATTTTCTTTGGGGCAGAATCGGCTTTGAGCTGCCATTGGCGGATTTACAAACAGTGATAGTTCTTGGCAAACACCTCAACAACACAGGTTCAAGTGGAGGAGCAGAAACTTAATTTAAACATTGAATGAAATACATTGTTGATGAAGCTTTGAATTTTTTGATTTGAACAGTGCCAAGTGATGCAGTTACTTGAGATTGAGGTTGCGGGGGGGGAGGAAGAGAATTGTGACCTGTAGGAGGTTTAAGTAACAAGAATGTTAGGAAGTTATTTGTAGTTTCCTGAGTAACTGGGCATGACTTTGTAGTCTAATTTATGTGAGTTTCTCCTCTGGCATAGATCTCAGACAGCTCTGCCAAAATGTTTTTGAGTAAGAGTCATGGTAGATTCTTATGTCTGTGGAACAGGTTTATGCTTTTAATAATTGAAAGTAGTTTGATGCATCAAAATGTTCAGCTTGTACATTCTTGTACATTTAAGTGTTAACTGAAAATTTATGCTCTTAATTGCCTTATAGTGTAATTCATGCCAAAGTGCCAGCGTTAAGAATAGAATGGGATTTTTTTTTTCATCTAATACTTTGCGGTTGATTTGGCAAGTTTGAGTTCCTTCAATGGTTTAATAAAGATCCTGGGCAGAATCTTACGGCTGTTCACTCCAGCGGGATTTTCTGATCCCGCTGCAGTGAACGCAATTTGCCTGGTGCCAACCTCGCCATCCTCTCTGCAGTGGCAGCAAGGCGTGAAAGGCCGGTAAGATCGCTCCCAAAATCTTTCATCATTGATACTATTAACTTGGGTTGGACTCCACTGGGTTGCATGTCAAGCACTTAATTTGGCCTCAGAACCCCTGCATTCGAGAGAGAAAAAACGGCTGGTGTTTCCGATCCTGATCATTATCGAGGGACCTCCTGGAGTCCCTCAAGAATCAATCCTCGGCCATCTTCCTATTTCTCATCTACACTTTGCCCATCAGTGGCCTAAGCCCTTTTTTAAATTAGAAATATATCTATCTCCTTCTTGAAACCATTCAACCATTCAGCCTCCGCTTAATTCGCCCCATGTAATAAATCTTGATCTGTTTTAAGTTATGAGTAACAGGGAAAGTTGTTTCCATTACCTTCTACTATTGTCCAATTACAAAGTGGCAGTTTAAGCCATCTGACCATCCTGCAAGGGTAGCACAGTGGTTAGCACTGCTGCCTCACAGCGCCAGGGACCTGTTCGATTCCCGGCTTGGGTCACTCTATGTGCGAAGTCTGCACATTTTTCCCATGTTTGTGTGGGTTTCCTCCAGAAGGTACCTTTCAGACCCCTATGGAGTGCAAGTTTTCCAAAAACAAAACCATGTCAACTTCTGACTCCATGGAAATGACCATTTTTTAATGTTTCCAACTAGTATTTTTGTACTGTCGCTTACTTTGTCTATAGTTTGGCACATTTACCTTACACATCCAAAGACACTGTCCCTTTACTTGAGAGTCATCTTAAAATACCACTAAATATGGTGGCACAGTGGTTAGCACTGCTGCCTCACAGCGCCAGGGACCCGGGTTCAATTCCTGGTTTGGGTCACTGTCTGCGTGGAGTCTGCACATTCTCCCCGTGCCTGTGTGGGTTTCCTCCGGGTGCTCCAGTTTCCTCCCACAATCCAAATACGTGCTGGTTAGGTGCATTGGCCATGCTAAATTCTCCCTCAGTGTACCCGAACAGGCACCGGAGTGTGGCGACTAGGGAATTTTCACAGTAACTTCATTGCAGTGTGAATGTAAGCCTACTTGTGACTAATAAATAAACTTTACTACTTACTGTTGTTAGTTCTTCAAATTGATCTATCCTAATCCAATTTTCCTACCTTTTATTTGTATTCTTGTAAATCTTCCTTTTCAAATATTTAGCCAATTTAATTTTAAGTGACGTATAGCCTCTACCTAAAGAGCTTTTGTACTAAAACATTACATATTTTAAAAATCCTCTACAAAAAATTGCTTCTAACTTCCCCCTGCATTCCTCTAATGATAATATTCTTTGGCTTTTTCTTACCAATTTGCAAATCGAATGAAACATTCTCTTCCTGTTCACTAGTGTTGCTGCAGCATGTACAGTAATAGGGTTTGGGAAACCTTTGAGTTGGTCCTTGAGACCTCGAGCTTTCTTGAAGACATTTGTCCTTGTTACTACCTTCTGTGTCTACATCCAAATAACTGATGGAGGCGATGTGATTATTTTTGTAAACTAGTGTTAGGATCCACAGTCTTTGGCCATTTTACAATCTGAATCAGATGAGATCAACAGCATTGTGGAACATCAAAAAGCATTTCATTGTTAAAACATAGCACCATGTGTTCGATACATGTTCTAGCCAAAGTTTGCTTCCCCTCAAATTCTGCAAGTGGGTGGGATTTACAAAAGAAATATGCAAACAACTATCATTTTAGACCACAGCATATTCCAGTACTTCCTTGGATCATGGACATCAAGATATCTTGCCTGTGACAATTTGATTGTTCCCATACCAAAAGTGGAGATTGCATTCAATTATCATTGACCACACGCAACAAAAACATTGGAAAGGGATGGCATATTTAGCTGGCTCTACCAGCATTAAACTCAGGCTGCTGTTGTTCTTCTGAGCCACATTAACCCTTTCATAGATTGGTGTTACCTAAATGTTAACATGAACGTGTCTGAGGCATGATCCTCAGCACATCTTCATTATACATTCTGCATATTAGTTTCCTCCTGAACAGCATATAACGTCGACAAACACCAAGATCATATAACATATTGGGTGGGGGGATCTTAACAAAAAGATTCTAAGTGTCGAACGAGTGGGAAAACGGGAGACAATCGCACCCATTTTTTAGGCGAGCTCTCGGACACAATCATACGGCACTTAGTGCAAAAAAAGGACATTGGCCGGTATTTTACTGGTACGCTCGCCCCGATTCCAGGGGCGGGCGAGGCTCAGAGAATGGCATTCTCCATTGGCCTCTGGCGGGATCGTACGAATCTTGGGTGGATGTGCCAGTAAAATTCCGCCCAAAGCATGAATCACGCCAGTAGGGGGAGTGGCGGAGTCTATTCTCACCAGGGAACTGGCTGCTGACTGCAAGATGCGCGATTGCGCATGCACCTTGATCTCTCAGTATTCTGTTTACAGATGTACACAGAACATTGCGAGGTCTGTCAGTACCTCCACCCACCCCCGGATGTTGGCCCCCCTACCCCCCAACGATCATTGGATCCCTGGCCAACCGCCACCCCAAAACTCCGCCCCTGCCCCCAACCACCAGGGGGGCTTCAATGGCTTACGGTCTCACCAGCGAGGCCATCACGACAGGTCCCCCATTGCTGGGGATCTTACATGACCCTCGCCAGCGAGGACCTCCATCAGCAAGAAACCGCACACGCATCCTGTTTTTTGCCCCTCTCGCAGTCTTACTGGCTTGCCATGCCGATCGACCGGCGTGACGAACTGGTAAGATGCTGCCCCCCCCCCCCCCCCATGAACTCCAACACAAGTCATTCCTATGCTTCCAGGCAGATTCATCAAAAGATCGGCAAGTGTCTGGATGCCTATGATTAACATCCCGTGTATAAGTTACTGACCTGGTTATAAAATACATGCTGCTCATTGTTCAGTACAGACATGGGCACAACCATCACAAGATGAAGCTTTTACCTGACTTTCTCTAGATAGTGCATTGATTGTTTATTGGATAGCCTTTGGGGTTATTCCTCGGTGATATATGTTTCTTCGGGATATATTCACTTTTTTTCCTCCACTTGGTCAGAAAAACTATTAAAGTCTGAAATAAAGGAACAGAAAATCCATTGTGGCTCTTCTGGAGAGCCCTTGAATGGGTTAATCTGCATAATGTGCATTTGACAATTTTCGAATGCCCTTCTGCCACCACAGGGAATGTAGTTAGTAAATCTTCACTCAAATTAAGTACAAACACTTCAACAAAATCTCTTATGACAGCCTAATTTTATTCAGCACTGCAATTTAGCAAAATGTTGATCTGTAAATATTCAAGCAAATCTTAATTCTAATCAAACAGGTGAATAAAAATCTGTTTATTAAAAATCTGAGTTTCTTGACTGCAAACTTTGAAAACCTTGGGAAAGTCAGCCACGGTAAAAGCTTCAAACATCCAGTGTGCAAATTTAAATAAGCTGTGCATTAAAATAATGTCACTTGATTTTAAAACTGACCCCCAAAACTTCCTTTCTCCTTTATTTTATCTCCCTTTTCATTTAATGGTGGTGTAAAATGTCCTCTGGGTTTATAAAACTTGTTGCAACAATTTAACATAAAATAAAACTTGCAGAAATATTATCACACAATTATTCCATAATTTGCCTGATCAAAGCATATGAATTCTACCAAAATAAATTTCAGCCTGAAGTGGGTTTGGTCTGTTTAATTTCTGGTTCTCAAACTTTATCAATGACAGCAGAAAAGTCTTCCCCAACTTTTACCAGTTCTGCCTTTTATCAACAATACCACAGGCTCACTTTATAAAGAACTTGCATCCTTAGAAAATGAAAGTGTGTTAAAACATGCAGAAACAGTGACTTCTATTTTTGTGAGAAACCCTATCCTATTAGGAAAGACAGAATTTTAGCTCATCACATTTAAAATAAAAACAAGAAGTGTTTCCTACTTATGTCCCATCTGTACACAAGGCCTTGCCTTTGTTTGTTTCATATTCATTTCAATTTTTTGTGAATCGCTTCATCCTCCTTTTGGAGTTGAAAGGCGTTCAAAACATCTTATTTTAGTAACTTTCCTGAGAGCAGGTAAATAGGCGTGGGTTCAGTCAGTACAGATCAATCTGAAAATATCTCTGTGTCTTGGATGGCAGAAGATCTCCCAGGACTTCTCTAGACTTGGGTCATTCTTGGTCACGGTTGCAAGACTTTAAGACCATAAGACATAAGAGCAGAATTAGGCCACTCGGCCCATCGAGACTGCTCCGCCATTCAACCCTGGCTGATATTTTTCTCGTCCCCATTCTCCTGCCTTTTCCCCATAACCTCTGATCCCCTTATTAATCAAGAACCTATCTATCTCTGTCTTAAAGACACTCAATGACCCGGCCTCCACAGCCTTCTGTGGCATTTAAAGTTACGGTGCAAAACTTAGTTCAACTTGGCCGCATTGTTATCTGTTCTAATTTCTTTAAAAATAGACCACTATGAATGAGACAAAGGAAGGCGACCTTGAATCTCCCAAGAGTTTCACATGAAGATGAACTTCATTAATGCCGTGCATTTAAACAGGCTTTCTTAGACATAAACTGTACTCAAATTCTCCAGGACTAAACATAAAAACTCCAGTCAACCTAACAATTCACGACTTATGTAGCCCGATAAAGCTTAGCTTATTGATTCCCTGTTTCAAATCAGAAGTTCCAGCTGTTAGGTAACAGTCCCATGTCACAAATCAGATACTGTTTATGTAATTAGATTACCAATTATTCACGGTGGCCAGCCACAAAAAAAACCAGTATTCATAATTTAGGAATTTGATCAGTCTGTAATTTCAGTTAACGTCAGTTACTCTATCTAATTCAATTGAGACCCAAAAACCGAGAGACTCAGATTTCAAAACAGCATAGACATATGAAAATATAAAACAACATGTGCAATACGACCTCCTCTTTAAATGCTTCCCGTAGACTCTTGTTATTTCCAAAGTCGTCCTCCTTTTTATACCTTTGAGTGGTAGCTTCAGTTATTGCCAATTAAGGAAAATGTCATTTGTTATCCTAAGTGTTTTTCTTCAATCTGTCCTTGAGATATGGCTGACCACTGTGTTCCCACTGTATCATACATTGTGTTCCTACAATATCTTACATTGTCTTATAGTTTCAGTAGATGTTTATTTAATTGCAACATTGTTCTCAGTGACGAATCCACACTTTTAACAGTTTCAGCAATTATGCTCAGTACAGTAGCCAGTACTAAATCATAACAGACTTGAAGGTTGACTTTAACCAGGACAGTAATTGGATGCTGCAACTGAATTCATCATCTCTGATTTGGAAGAGAAAATGTAAACCACGTTTCTCCCTCCTGACTGTTCTCTGTGATATCTGCGTGGGTGGTCATTGAGTTGGATGTGCTATAATGGCCTTCCGAAACTTTCTGCTTATCTTGTAAATTTTACCTTGCAACTGCAAAGCTCCATGGAGATAAAAAGTACCCTGAGGTTAAAAATTTCATCCAAAAGATAGCATCTTTGACAGAGCAATACTATCTGAGTACTGCTGATGAATTTGACTGCTTTGTTGCCAGGGCGCTTTCAATGCCATTGTGCGTGCTGGCAATAGCCTCTTGCACTTGTGGGAAATCTCAGATTTCTGCAAAACCCAACGCTCTTGTAGCCTGTCTTTCGGGATCCTGGCGGAATTGGAAAAAATTGGTGCACTGTTCTGAAGAGGGTGCCTGTCACCTCCCAGATGCACTTGTGTGTTGCTGACTGGGAGATGCCTCAGAGGTTCCCAGTGGAGCCCTGGAAGGAGCCACTGGCAAAGAAGTTTAAGGCTGCGGTGACCTTTAAAACCACTGGCTTGGGATTGCCTCCAAGTCCTTTGTGGAAAAGCTTGGCAGATGTATCCAATCAAAGGTGCCTCCAGCATTATCTTTTGCTCGTCTGCAGACAGGTGCACCGCCTGTGATATACCTGTGGTTGGGCCAATGCTCACCGTTGCATTGGACTCTGCTTGCTAGCATCCTGACCACCTTGAGGTCTCGCTGCCTCTTGCTGCTCAGACTGTTGTTCCTCCTGGCCCCGTGCCAAACTGCAACAGGTCGCCCTCCTCTCATCTCGATTAGAACCAGTAGAAAGGCAGTGTTGCCTAGAACTTGCATCCTCCAGCCCTCAGTGGATCAGTGAATCAACTGAAGTAATAAATGTAGTGAGCATGTTCTTTACAGGTTTTCCTCCATCTTGAAGTCACCAAATCAGTGCCTGGTTTCCACCTGGATGTGGCATCCCTGACCGGCCCAGGTGAAGGACATCTGCAGGGCCAGAGATAGGTATTCCTCCCATTCATACATGACTGTGCATGGAGACATTGACCTTTGACCGGGTTGATGAGACCCATGTGTGAGAGCCCTTTATCTGACACCATTCAGCTTGTCTTTAGTACCCTCAAGGCTATTTTTAGCATTTTTGTGATAGAACCATATCGAGGCAAAATATGATGCTACATTTGGCATTTCCTGCAATATAAGTGGTGGTCACCCTACTGAGAGTTGAATGGCACAGAAGCCCTTCAGAAATGCTGCCCTCTAATGCTATCTGTAACCATTCTCAAGGTCAAATACATTTTCCAGGTTACAAGTCAGAGCCTGAATAAATCTGACAAGGATAGATACTATAATTCGCATTTTTATTCGGAGTGACTTTGATGGTGATCTATGATCTGGAAATTTTTAATTATTCCAGCCTTTTTCATCTTCTCTGTCCACGCTGCACAAGATCCCTGGCAACTGTGAGGTGATTGTCAACGTTACTGCTTGATTGATTGGAAGAGTTAGATTTGAATGGCAACCTTTTTCCAACACCCCCTTCCTCCCCCACATCTCCCACCCACCCCCCCAAAAACCAATCTGTTTCGCACACCAAAACGTACTATATAGTTAAGAGATAAGGTGGCTGTCAACTAAATCTGGGATTGAAAGTCAGTGCTTTCAGTCTTTAATAAGTTAGCATTTTAGCAGCAGGACCAGACCCAGCGACAATGACTAATATTTGCATGATCCCTTTTACACAGAACAAAATATCCCAAGGTGCTTCACAGAGGCAGAAGGGAAATGGTTAGTGAATAAGAGCTTAGGATTGCTGACAACAGCTTGTTCAGAGAGGTGCATTTACAGCAAGGATTTAAAAAGTAGAGAGGGAGGTGGCGATTCCAGAGAGTAGGCTATAATTAACTGTATTACAAGGACTGTAATCTGTGTAAAGATGTGTTTGTGTTTTAAATAGAAAATGCGAGTTAATTGGCTTTTATACCATTATGTAATGGAGGTCAGTTGTGTCAAGGGTTTAGCTGCATATATTTAGACACAGCTGGAAAGCTAAGAATTGCTGGAGGTACAGAGGTAATGTACTGAGTTGGCTGCAGTCCTTGAGGTTTGTATTAATGGTGGCAAGACTGGGGGACCATTTTTAGTGCTTGGAATCAGACTTTTATCAATGTTTGGCAGGTCCACTCCTGATACGACACTATGGCTTTCCTTAATATTTCCAGATGGGTGGTTATCTCACAGATAATCTTGATTCAGAGTGTTGATGAATTATAAGCCATTAGATCCTGAAGCAGTGTAAATTAAGGTCATTGGTTATTTTTATATACATCCCTTGAACTTCTGTTAAACCTATTAAACCAGAGTGACCTTCACTTGCTCGTTGTTGGTTAGCTTCAGAAGTAGTGCTGTACTTGTGTGTTCATTGGACCCAAGCTCAATACCCAGTTGTGACTATTATTCAGACTTGATTATGTTAGCTTTCCAGGTTCCGTTGTCCTTGGTTGGGCTTAAATAGAGTTCTTGACAGCAATGGAGTGCTGCATCTTTGCAGCGAGGAAAAGCTAATAGGACTAGTCTTGTAAAAGTGATCACCTGTCAAGAGATTGACCTTGACAGCAGAATAAGAAGTCTGACCCAACATTTCCCATCCCTGTAGCTGACAAGAGAAAAAAAATGGCTTGAAAGTATAAATACACTAAACTTCTTGCGCAATCTGTAATACACATGAAATTTTGTCCTCTGGCTGGTAAAATTGCCCAGTAACGAGGTGACCGTGGCAGCGAAAAGCAATAAAACATCAAGCTGACGGGGGAAATTCTTCCATTGTTTATCTGCAAGTACAGTACAAGTTTTCCTGGGCTACTCCCTCTTCAGATTTCTGCAACAGTAGAGTGCTAATAAATGCAAGTAAAACTCCCAGTTACTTATAATAAGGGGATTCTTACTTGACACTGTAAATTCTAATTGTGCGTAGGCATTTGCTTTTGCCTTTCCTTTTGTTTTTATTTCGCTGTGGATCACCCTATCACCTTTCCTTTTGTTCTCCGCCCACACCCACATTCCCCTGCTTGTGTACTTGTTTACAACTTGTTTCATCTTTAATCCTGTTGAAAACTCATCAACTTGAACCATTGACCCTGTTCCACTCTCCATAGATGCAGACTGACCTGCTGAGCGTTTTCAACAGTTGCTGTTTTTATTGCAAATTTCCAGCATCTGTTGTATTGTGCTCCTCTAGAGAGAGCAATACAGCGTGGAAACAGGCCCTTCGGCCCATACTGACCAATGACACCCTCACAGCTAGCCCCAGTTGCCTGCATTTGGCCCATATCTCTCTCATCCTTTCTCATCTACGTACATATCCTAATGCTTTTTAAATGTTGCTATTGAACCTGCCTCAACCACTTTCTCTGGCAGCTCATTCCATACACGCACCACCCTCTGCATGAAGAAGTTGCCCCTCAGGTCCCTTTTAAATCTTTCCCCTCTCACCTTAAACCTATACCCTCTACTTATCTGTATTGAAATCCATTTGCCAATCCTCGGCCCACTTCCCTAACTGGTCAAGATTCCCTTGCAATTTCTGATAACCTACTTCGCTATCAACAATACCTCCTATTAATGGTTACTAAGCTTATTCAGTAATTCATACTGTAAAAGAATCATTAAGGCAATCAGCAATGTGTAACAATCCCTAATAACAGTAACAGAAGGAATCTCATTTGCAAGTGTATTAGGAGACTGTTGTAGGAACACAGAAATGCATGCCAAGGTTGGTCTAATTACACAGATTGCGCTGTTCCAAAGCATTGGCCAAAGTATTTGAAACAGCTTTCATTGCGTTGGAACTCATCTTGTAATACCTACCTCCTGACTAAAATATGAGAAAAGCAATATCTGCACCTTGTGGACTTTGCATGCTGCCACAGATGTTCGAACTGAAATGAGCAGTCCATAAAAGTTTGCAATTTGGCAGCACTCTTTAGAGATACATAACCTCATTTCATTGTATCCTGTTATGCCAGAACTGGAGGCTGTGGTGCAGACCTACAGTGTGTCTGCTGGCTCTTGATATCACTCAGAGAGGGGTTACTCGGGAAAATAGCTTCAGCATGACTCCATGGGGTGGGGGGGGGTGGGTGATTACTTATTGAATATAATCTGAAACACATGAGGAGCAATTGCTACAAAATCTTAATGTTTCTTTAAAGCAGTGGTTCCCAAACTTTTTTCACTGGGCCGCACTTTCAGAATAAAAATTTGCTCGCGCCACACCGAATTTTTTATTGATAGGAAATACATTCAAAAACAAAAAAAAGCAACTCCTAGCAGTGCTTGATCCATAACATAGAACACGACTACTTTATAATATGATCATGGGACATCATCCTCAGCATCACTTGATGCTCTTGCTCTCACTTTGGAAAAATATCTATCCATGTTTAGATGTTTCTTTGATTGTCCTTGGATCTTCCCGCCACACTTGCCATCCTCTCTCGCCGCACCAGTGTGGCGCGCCGCACCCTTTGGGAACCACTGCTTTAATGTCAAATTCTTTCTTCAGACTTTGGAGAAATAGTGAAGCTTTTAACAAATGATTTTTTAAAAAAAACTTATTGTCTGGAATGTTACGGCCATTCACACCAGTGGGATTTTCCCATCCTGCTTCAGTGAACGGAGATTGGGCTGGACGCCAAATTCTCTGACTTCGCTGCAGCAGGAGCATGGCACGAACGGCCAGTAAGATTGCGTCCATGTCCAAGGAAGCCACAGGTTTTCCTTCTTGCGTGAGGCCTGTTCACGCGATTTTACCACCAGAGTTTCCCTTATGACTGAGTAGATGAAGTCACTGTGCAGCGTATCACTTAGCCATTTGTGTCAGCCTTGGCTTTGTGGTCGTACTGTTGCCTCTGCGTCCTATTCGATAAAGACCCGTGCCTGACAGAGGAACAACAGAATAGTGACACTGTGATTATTTGGCTATAAAAAAAAATTTTCAAAGCTAAAGATAGTGAAAACATAAACTTTGACATACTTTCCCAACTGTGAAAATCTTTCATCTTCTGTGTATTTCATTAACAGGCCAATCTTATATATAGATAAGCATGCAGTTGAATACTATGTAATATATGTAACCTAGTTGTAAGATATTTTGGATTTAGACTTCTGTATATTGTAAATAAACATACATTTGTAAATGCACTGCAGTCCATCAGTATTCAGTTTCATTCATTGACATCCAAATTCAATTTGACCAAAATCCTGTCATTCAAATTAGAAGGCCGTGGAAATCATAAGAACTGGGAGCAGAAGTGGGCAATTCAGTCCCTTGAGCCTAATACAATCATGACTTATCTCACCTCAATCTCAACTCCACCTCCCTGACTGCTCACCATAGCCCTTACTAAGTAAAAACCTGTGCAACTTGTCCTTAAATTTACTCAAAGTCCCGGCATCCACCATTCTCTGGGTAGTGACTGATGACCACAGACTGATGACCCTTTGAGGGAAGTCACTTTATAGAATAGAATCCCTACAGTGCAGAAGGAGGCC
The DNA here is from genome assembly GCF_964213995.1 of Mustelus asterias. NCBI lineage: Eukaryota > Metazoa > Chordata > Chondrichthyes > Carcharhiniformes > Triakidae > Mustelus > Mustelus asterias. The sequence continues at coordinate 99,838,802 of NC_135811.1, forward strand.
ATTCCGACCCATCGAGTCTGCATCGAACTCAATCCCACCCAGGCCTTATTTCCGTAACCCGACATACTTACCCTGCCACTCCCCCTGACACTAGGATCAATTTAGCATGGCCAATCAACCTAACCCGCAACATCTTTGGACTCTGGGAGGAAACCGGAGCACCTGAAGGAAACCTATACAGAGACGGGGAGAATGTGCAAACTGCACACAGACAGAGACCGGAATTGAACCCGGGTCCCCCCTGGTGCTGTGAGTGCTAACCACTGTGCCACCGTGCTGCCCTTCATATCTGTTTTAAATCTGCCACCCCTTATCCAAAACCATGATCTCTTATTCTAGATTGCCCGGCAAGAGGAAACATCTTTTCCACATCGACTTTGTCAATCCCCCCTTCGCATCTTGTACACCTCAATTAGATAATGATTTCTGCCACCCTGCTTCCATCTCTTAAATCAACAAAAATGATGCAATTTAAAAGTTATATGAACGATATTTTGTCCTGTATGGATCAACTGGTAAAGCCAACATAGAACTGAAGCATTAAAAACCCAATAGTCCAAGTTCAATTTCTGGGTTTGTTCTAAATTAGCTGTTGCTTTCTTGAGGCTTGAAGAGCAGAAGCAGCCAAGGTTCCCAGTCTTGATTTGCTATCAGCAGATTCCCTACTTGGAAAACACATAACTGAATGTTGGGTAAGAACAGGACTAGGTTTGGCTGTGATAGTACTTGCAATCAAACACCCTGCTGAAGGCTCATAAAGAAATAGATACTTGATTGGGGCACCAAGGACTGCAGACAGCTGTGGTACTGCACCAGTGCAAGGGTTTCTTCCTTTAGAAGAGATCAGGAAAAAAAAGATGAAGGTGAACCGATTTAAAAAGTACATCGCAACTGTTTCTGCTGCAACTGTGATACCGTTTGTAGCTGTGGGCCCAAAAGGCTAACAATCAAGGTTTAAAATATGCAAGAGCGTGAAGGAAAAATTTGGCAGTGGAATGAACTGACGGTATGCATTATGCTGAGCAGCTGAAAAATTCATACTCTGGTAACATTTCATGTCTGTTTAGGTGTCGAATTTGAATTTGGGGTTTAGGCCTGGAGCAGTGAATTGTATACAATGGGAGCTAATGGGAAACTTTTTCGAATAGTGAAAATATTTGTTTTGGTAAGAATTATGCTTGGATCAGCTTGATAATTATTTGAGATGTTTATATACATTGATGCAATAGGAACGTCACCATAATTTATCAGTAACCATGTTGAATGCATTGTGTACAGACAGCTGCCAAATATATTTACACGGATCTGCTCCTATCAACAGTACACTTAGAAACAGCTGTCTGTAATGAGGCCAATGTACTTTGGAAGTATAGTGAGGATTGCAGTGGCTGCACAGATATTAGTGCCAATCTTCCAGATTCATGCTGCAGGTGGAAGTTGTTGCCTTCCAGCTGCACACACTGGGGAATCACGTGTGCTGGCCACACTTGCCTGACCTCTATGACACATGGGCAGTGCTCCTTACTGGCTGTGCAAGCTCAGCGAATCGGCCGTTGTGAGTCATGTGATACTTGCTGGAGCCTCCCTTTTTCCCAATATAGGGTTCAAGCATTCTTGTATCCAAATGGTTGGGAGAGTACAGGGAGCGGCAACAACGACTTTCATTTCTAAAGCACCTTTAACATAGTTAAAGTTCCAAGGTACTTCCAGGGAGCATTATCAGGCAGAGGATTAACATGTGTTACATGGGAAATATTAGGAGAGATGGTTAAAAGCTTGGTCAAAGAGGCAGGTTTTAAGGAGCATCTTAAAGGAGGAGAGAGAGGCGAGAGAGGTTTAAGGAGTAAATTCTGGAGCTTGGAGTCTATACAGCTGAAGGTCCAGTGGTGTGCAAAGGAAATTGGGAATGAACAAGAGGCCAGAGTTGGAGGAGTGCAGAATTCTCAGAGGGCGAATGCTCAGCTCCCTTATCGGCTGCTCTCGTGTATATTAATAATCCAATCCAATTTTCCTGAGAGCATGACTTGTCAAGTTTCCATTTATAAGTGAAATTATATTCTCTCACCTTTGTCAGTGGGAATCCAGCTTCCATTAAGAATAACGAGAGGAGGTAAAATAAACAGGGGTATTTAGTGCACTCAGACCCCAGGTTGCTTCTCAAGAACGCTTAGCACAGTATAAGAGCCTCTTGAGACAGTATATGCTTAGAGAATGCAGATGCACTAGACCCAGGTCATGTTGTTGACTACAGCAAGATACACCCAGGTGCAGAGCTCTACCCACTGATGTTCATTTATGTTTTTTTAACGTAACCCAGTGTAACAAAAGCAGCCAGACCATTTGTTAAAACTGAAAGGTTTAGAAAAGCTCCCGAGCAGTTCAGAAATCACCCGGATCAGCTCACATTGCAGCACCTAGATGTTAAAGTGTAGCTGATACAAAAACAAAACTAACCAACTTCGCTTCCAAGCTATACCACACAATGTGCCGGATTATGAAACTAAAACTCCTACACATCAACACTGTATAGTATAACTGGCTTGTTTATTCTGAAACTCAATATTGGGCTGTCTCCTTCAGCACTGACACTGCTAAAAACAGCTTCGTAGCTCAGAGGATAAATCTGCCAAGCTGCTTAGTCTTCCACCTCTTCACCTCCTTTAAGACCTTTCTTAAAACCGACTGAGATCTATCCGTTAGACACCTTTCCTAATCTTCTTAATTTACCATCCATTTTTCCTCATGCCTCTTGGGAAGCAGCTTGGGATCTATTTCCACATTAACGGTGCCATATCAATGTAAGCAGTTGTCATTTGATGTTTGGAATGCCATTACAGGCTTAATTGATTGCTAATTTTATATATTTGTGCCTTGATAAATTTCCAAATCAAGCTCACGTTAGTTAGCATTTGAAAACAAACTTTATTGTTAGTACAATTGTTATTTTAAAATAACCAATGCACGTCATATTGCTGGACAAGCACTCAGCAGGATCTGTACTTTCTTGAAGGGAAATGGGGCTCATTGATCTGTCAACAGCAGCAGCCCAGAACACGGAGGAATTTCTAAACCTAGTATCAGGTTGGTGAACAGTATCGGTGCAACTGGATTAATTGTAGATGGGCTTCCTACTTGCCGCTCATAACTTATGGAGCAGGATAAAATAATAGGAGGAAAAATGTTGTAACCATGAGTGGCAAAAAGCCAGAAGAAATATAGGAATTTTGGCCGGGCAGGTGTTTTACTCCCTAAAATTTCCAGCGTCCCTTCCGCAGGTGTTAATCTCTGTTAAATTACAGTAGAGAAAGAATTTCAAGCTTTTTCCCACATAATTGCAACACATATCTTTACAAGTAACTTATAGCGGCAGAAAAATGGTGCAGAAGCTTTTTGCACTTATTTTTGCTTCAAAATCTCCTTACACTTGTTGGCTCTTCCCATCATCTGCCCACTAGTCTTGAGTGACTTTATTTGGGCATTTGTTTTAATGAGCGTACATTTCTGAGGGTGTTTGGGGGGGCGGGGTGGTTGTGTGTGCTTTTACATTCTCAAAGCACTTGGGGTAATGTAAAATGAGAACTAAAAGTCATAGCTATTTCCCACTTCAACTCAGGCAGTTGGAGCTGAGGCATTTCTGGGCCTGAAGAGTGTGAAAAGCTCCAGTTGGAAAGTTTGCTGTTCTGCCTGTGCACACCTGTATTTCTCATTACTAGTGGCAGGGTAAAAGCATTGGAAGGTTTGTACCCTTCACCTACAGCGAGGGCTTCTCACTGGCAGGTTTGGCATTCCCGAGGGGATAACCCTTTATCGTGATAGGCAAGCAGCGCAAGAGAGTCAGGAAACCTCTTGTGGTTTAAGGTGTATACAGACCACATACACCAACTTTCAATCTTACATATGTGCAATATTGGGTCATATGAGGATCTTAGCAAGAGTGCAGTGTATTGTGATTCGTGCTGCAACGCGCATGCATTTGTCAAGCGACTGATGCACTTTGCGGAAGAGCTGGCTAATTCAACACCTTTGGCATTACATGGCAGCAGCGATATGGGGCCATCGAGCTTTACGAGGTTGCTGGCTTTCCCAAGGTCCAGAATGCAATCGATGATGCTTATGTTGCTCTGTGAGCTGGTGCAGACAACCCACTCATCAGGAATTGCTCCTACTCCCTCATAGCACAAATTATGTGTGACATTTGGATGGCACAGTGATTAGCACTGCTGCCCCACAGTGCCAAGGACTCGGGTTTGATTCCAGCCTTGGGTGACTGTGTGGGTTTCCTGCGGGTGCTCCGGTTTCCTCCCACAATCCAAAGATGTGCGGGTTAGGTGGATTGGCCGGACTAAATTGGCCCTTGTCATCAGGGGGATTGGCAGGGTAAATGCGTGGGGATGGGTGGGTTTGTTGTAGCATCAGGCCTGATGGGCCGAATGACCTCTGTCTGTACAGTAGGGATTCTATGAATTCTATGAACATGTAAAGAATTCCAATTGTTGACACCAGATATTATGGAAGCTGTCATTCTTCCTTCAAAATCCAGTCCTCCCTGACCTCCTCAAGGAACAAAATCAGATCAGTAGATGACTTGTAAGTGGCAAAGCCAACTACATTCCCATGTGGAATGAACCCACTAAGGATGTCCTGTACAGCAGCAGAGGAGTTCTACAGTCCTAGATGCCATTACTAGATTGGTGATGAAGAAAACTATCAGGCTCTTAAGCTGATGCGTTTCCTGCATAGACAGATCGGAGAGGTTCTACACCCATGTTCCAGATTGTGCTACATGTAATTATGATTGAATTGATGCTATCCGCACATTAAAGTAAAGTTTATTTATTAGTCACAAGTAGGGTTGCATTAACACTGCAATGAAGTTACTGTGAAAATCCCCTAGTCACCACACTCCGGTGCCTGTTTGGGTACACTGAGGGAGAATTTAGTATGGCCAATGCACCTAACCAGCACGTCTTTCGGACTGTGGGAGGAAACCGGAACACGCGGAGGAAATCCAGGTAGATAAGGGGAGACCGTGCAGACCCCACACAAACAGTGACCCAGACCAGGAATCGAACCCCAGTTCCTGGTGTCTGTGAGGCAGCAGTGCTAACCACTGTGCCACCGTGCCGCCATCTTGGCTTGGTTATATAAAAATGACTGGACTTTAGACATTGCTGATGAGATAACCCTAGTGACTACTGCAATTGGCATCAGAGCACATCTCATCACTGAAGTCATCTTTTCTGTGTAATTTTTGACACTTCCCTCTGTCAGGAAACAGAGGTAATTTTAAGTAAATTATATTTATATTTGTGGGTATTAGAAATAGGGTATAGCTTGTTCTGATCAAGTGTGGCTGTAATTGCCTTTCTTTTGCCTATTCTAATGCCTCTAGGTGCAATCTCTGGGTCAGTATCTTGAGAAGTGCTTGTCTGATCATCTGTTATAAGGAGGTGCCTGGGACAGAGGCGGCTGTCTTAAGTCACAGCTGGCTGCATTCTTGAATCTTGTGCGGTGTGTAACCTGCTCTTGTCCCCCATATTTCACTGGAGTGATACTGAAAGCAACAGACGTTGTGTTTTTATAATGATAAAAAGTCATCGATCACTCTTAAGGGATTGAGTAACCACGTTGTGGGTTAATTTACTTAGACTAGGCACATGGGAACAGCTACACAAAGGTAGAAAACTTGAAGACATCAGCAGCAGAGCATGAGAAGTGTGTCATGTGATTGAGTCTCAGTTTCAGCTGTGTGTGCGCTGTGTTCTGCTCTCGCACAAGTGAAACTGAGACTGAATGACATGACACATTTCCCTTACTAGTGATGGCATGCTGCAATCCATTAAAGGCATATTACAACAAGAGGTCCAGCTTATGCTGCCATAAAAATGGAGAGTCATGATGAGGCACGATTGTTCTCTTCCTGTGGGGGAGCACTTCAGCGGTCACGGGCATTCGGCCTCTGATCTTCGGATAAGCGTTCTCCAAGGCGGCCTTCACGACACACGACAGTGCAGAGTCGCTGTGCAGAAACTGATAGCCAAGTTCCGCACACATGAGGACGGCCTAAACCGGGATCTTGGGTTCATGTCACACGATCGGTAACCCCCAGATATCCACTCCATCTGACGAAGGAGCAGCGCTCTGAAAGCTAATGGCATTTGCTACCAAATAAACCTATTGGACTTTAACCTGGTGTTGTTAAAACTCTTACTATAAAAATGGAGAGACAGCACTAATGAATAGATGAATCCCAGGTGTAGCCATTCCACTATTCCCTGGAGCTGTGTTCCCATTGATTTGCAGGATTGACCTCAAGAGAGAATCCCAATCATCCCTGGCCCTGTTCTTACCAAACTTACTATTCACACATTTACCAGCTGAAATGAAGGAGTGGAAACCGTCATTTGTTTTTACATATTAGAGTTCAGCTGTAGCACTGCAAGTTCTCAAAAAAAGAATTTCTGATTATATAGAAGTTAGCTGGTGATTTTTTAAAAAGAAGCTGAATATTTGCGTATCTTGTCGTCTTGAGTTCACTGCCTGAAGGCAGACCCAACTCATATCATGACGACCTCCATCATGGGTAGGACAAGGAAGCAGGTCAGTTGGAACAGGGATCAAACCCTGTGCTGTTGACACCAACCTGATCCATACCAGCCATCCAGCCAACTGAGCCAACTAGCCCCCTAAGGAGCCTGAGTTGCTGTGACAACGTACAATTTGACGTGCATGCTGTAGCCTGGAGATATGAATAGTGCTGGTTGAGAGTCTGATTCTGTTACATCACATGACTGACCAGGAATCGTTCCTGTTCTTGCCACCTGCTGTTGGCGTGTGTTGCAAGCTGCTACTCAACTCACTTCGCCACCTTATGCCCGCTCCTTCCTAGGCCACCAAGGCCTGGAGTGGGCCTTGAACCCAGAGCTTGGAGGGAGGGCAGCTACCCACAACGCCACAAGACTTCTTCATTTGTCTATTAAATCGTACAAAATTAGCAAAATAGCCACATCGATTGTAGTCAAGTAAAACCCTTATGTAGGTGGACTGAAATAGGATCTGTACAGGAAACAATAAGCGAGAGGCTAAACCAAGAAAAAAAAGAGATTTAGTGATTCTTTGTGGAACAGTCTTGAAATACTAAATGTACTGTCAGATTTGTATTTAGTCTTTGGAAACTTCTTCAATCTGGTATGCAGCTTTGTTTAGAAGGCTACACTTATCTTACCGTGTGTTACATTTATCAGTGACTTAAAATAAGAGCTGACTCATGTCCATTTGACTTGTACACAAGTGTTAATGATATCAAAAGAGAAAATGCTGGAAAATCTCAGCAGGTCAGCAGAGGGTCATCTGGACTTGAAACGTCAGCTCTTTTCTCTCCTTACAGATGCTGCCAAACCTGCTGAGATTTTCCAGCATTTTCTCTTTTGGTTTCAAATTCCAGCATCTGCAGTAATTTGCTTTTATCCAGTATTAATGATGTATTTATAATGGGAGATACTGGGAAGGTTCTAGTAGGGTTTGTTGTGCACTTGGTGCTTCTGGTGACTTCTCCAACTCCACGTTCTTAACAAAATGTGCGGCGTCAGAACTGATTGATCTGATTTCCTGTGTGTCCTAAAAACAGACCTGTATCAAGGATTGTATTTTTTCTAATGTTAGTTCCGCAGAAACTGCTTATTAGAGATCTGGGCATGACTCGGGAGAACTGTTGTTATCTAGACAAGCTGTAATGGGGGCCACGTGCAACTTGTGGCAGCCACAAAGTCCAACTTCAGTGGGGTTGCCAGTTTGTGCTACATGACCCTTGCAATGAGATTGGTGACACTAGCCCAGGCCCTGTATAATAACAAAACAATTTTGACAGTTACCTCATGTATGAACTTTTCAGAGGCAGATTGCCACTATTCACTAAGTTTGATAACAGACAGGAGCAGGTGAGGGTTGAGTTTTCATGGCATAAGTTCTGAAATTTACAATGGCAACAACAAAAATGTACTGAAAGCCTTTGCATCATTAATAGATGCAAGTGGCTTTATGGATTTTTATTTTATAAAGACTTGAGATTTGCAATCAGTTTACATGTTGGAAATTTCCAGACCGTCTTTCCCATTTAGTAACCCTAACCAAAGGGATGTTAGAGCATTTGGGGGTGGAGTGCAGTGGGAAGCTAGGTCAAGCTTCAGATCCAGCCCAAGATGGGGTGCAATGCTTTACCTTGTCAGTTTAGATCTTGTTCCTCTCTCTTGAGGGGACCATGAATTGGGTTCAATTTGAATTTGATTCGTGGGGCAAGCAAGGAATGAATTTGGGTTTACCCAGTCTATTCTGAGCATTGGCTTCGTAACTTTAAGGAAGGAGTAAAAAATTAAAAAACAAAGTTAGGAAGGAGGACATTCAAATTATCATTTATTTCATCCCAAGCCATGGTGGCTATATTGACCTCCTCAAATGCCATTTGCCATTCCATGGTTAAGAGGGTGCGAGACCTACCTGTATTCAGTCCCAATGTATATATCACTCCATAACAGTTGATTGAAATTGTCCCTGGAATGACTTTATTCAACTGGTCCCAGATATTCAGACCAGATAACTTCATATAATTTCAGAGTGAAAATGTTTTTTGTTACAGTTTTCCTTGTATTGATGTGTATTATTTTACGACATTACAAGATGCCTGAAATGGCAAGAAATAATATGACAATAACTTTAGACTCCTTTGGGCACAAAGACATACATTTTTTCCAGGCAGGGTTCCCAGCCCAAAGCTTCAATCGGGGAACAGATTTAAGAGCGGAACTTGCAACTCCCAATTTTCCAGTGTGTAAGATTAACCACGAGGATAATCAAGAACATCATGGCGTGAGATGCAATGTATCAAAGATGTTAAATTGATATTTTTCCCCCTCCAAGCACAGGCTTGCCATCGTTTAGAAATTTTCCTGTTTTGTTAGCCAGAAATTTGATTGCGGTCAAACGTTTTTCATTGAAATTTCAAAGCTCATGGTTTCAGAGTCAGTGAGAACCATTTTTCAAACAATCAATATTTTTGTCAAATTCAGTTGGCTCAATTAGAATTTGACTCCTAAGCCTTTTTTATATCGCTCTTTTCTCTTGCCAATTTTATCACCCAAGTTTGCTTGTTTGTTGACATTGACTCCTTCTTGGTGCTCTACTCCATAGCACCGAGTAATTATTCAGTACTTAACCTGAGTAGAATCATGGAATGGCCCCAGCACAGCAGGAGGTCAGATGGCCTGTTGTATCTGCCCCAGTTTGCTGCAAGAGTAATTCCCACTCCCCCATGCTAGGCCCTGATAAAGGTGGTGGTATGTAATGGAATGCTGTCCCTGATCTTCATCGCTCCATCATTAGTGGCTGGCCTTTAGAATATCCTCGCCAAATCTCTCCACCGCTCTACCTCTCCTTTAAGCCGTTCTTTAAAACCTATCACTTGAATCAAGGTTTTGATGATCTGCCCTAAAATATGTGTGGAGGGATATTGTCCAAGTGCAGGTCAGTGGAACTAGGCAAAAAAATGGTTCGGCACAGACAAGAAGGGCCAAAAGGCCTGTTTCTGAGCTGTAATTTTCTATGGTTCTATCTCCTTATGTAACTCGGTTTCAAACTTTTGCTTGATAACGCTCCTATGAAGCGCCTTTGGAAGTTTTACTGCGTTAAATACGAATTGTTGTTATCCCAGGAAAAATAAGGTGATTTTATAAACTACAATGTTAAGCATGATCTTTTTTAATGAGTAGCATAATTCCCCAAACCGCACAGTTTTTGAACAAGATTGGATAGAAGAGAAAAGAACAGGAGCCAGCACTAAACTTGGGAGGGAAAAGGCAGTGAAGATCTACTTGAGTAAACGTTTCCACTATAACTCAGAGATTTCCAGCTGACTGCTTACAGTGATAAATTAACTGCCCTGTGTTACAAGTGCAGAGTTGGGTGACCTGTCATTCGGATTGACTTGGCCCTAGCTTTTGAGGTGTGTGATCTCAATCTTATTCACGCTGCCTAATGATTTCTGATATTTCCTATGGCATGTCGCAAGCCTTATTCGTGTCAGCTTGATGGTGAATGCCAGCGGTGTTCCAGATGCAAAGGGCTGTCAGAGTCAATCCTGCCAATGTCCATCCACATGTATTTCCAGTATAGTCACTGGAAAACTATCAGGAGTTGATGCCCTGATCAGTTTTCCTTTCACTTCAGTTACATATGTTTCAGAAAATATCCGGATGAGTTTGACAGATATGTAACCTATTCTAAAGTCCGTTACCACTTTTCACCTTGAGGTTCGCAGGAGCTTTCTAAGATGAGGGTGGCATGGTGGCACAGTCGTTAGCACTGCTGCCTCACAGCATCAGGGACCCGGGTTCGATGTCAACCCTTGGTTGATTGTGTGGAGTTGTGTCTACGTGGGTTTCCTCCCACAGCTCAAAGATGTGCAGGTTAGGTGGATTGGCCGTCCTAATTTGGCCCTCAGTATTTAAAGATGTGTAGGTTAGGTGGATTAGGCATGGTAAGTGTGGAGGATTGCGGAGGGGAGGGCCAGGGTGCGATGTTTTTTCAGAGAGTCAGTGCAGACTCGATAGGCCAGATGGCATCTTTCTGCACTGTAGGGATTCTATGGTTCGATGGGTTTTGTGGTCTTCACTTGGTATCTTGTTCCAGGATAAGAGTTAGCCTACGGTCATACAAAGGGCATGCAGCCCTTTTATGTTTCATTCCCCCTTCGAATATTTCCTTCATTTTTTTCCTCCTCTTGATGAGGTAATGTTCCATTTACAATGATTCCTGCCTGATACTGTACCCAGGTAACCATTCTATACATGGAGCCCAAAACAGTGAACGTGGGTATGCTGTTTAACCATAGAGAGATTCACAGTTGAGCCTGATGTTGCCATACCTTGACATTCGCATCTAGATGCTATGCCATAAGAATGAGATTGGGAATGAGATTGCCACGGCGATTGAGATTGGGAACCTTGCTCGATTTTGCCCTCCCTTAACCCAGCCAGCCAAGGTCAATTGAAATGTGCTAATTACTACTCTGGCTGAGATCAGCTAACCAGGAGTTAAAGCTCAGACGTTCTCTTACCTTTTTTAATTGAACCATTTATGGAGTGATTTTTGTGGCTGCTAATGCAGTTTCAGATTTGTGCTGTGTTTGTCCATTTATGGCCAGTCCCATATTTTCCTCCTGTGTTTTTGTGCAGGGCTTTTTCAGAAGAAGTATCCAAAAGAATATGGTGTACACATGCCACAGAGATAAGAACTGCATCATCAACAAAGTCACCCGAAATCGATGCCAGTACTGCCGGCTGCAGAAGTGCTTGGAAGTTGGCATGTCCAAGGAATGTAAGTCTCTGCATTACATCTGAATTGATGTGTATCACCTGAGCTTTTCTCAATTTAATATTTCATATTACGCCAGCCTGTACGTCAATGCCAAGATGGTGGAATGGACGGAACCAGCTCTACTTACAACTGTTAGGAGTTTACCAGATTTTGAACACGTGAGGTGTGTTATTCACACCTTATTGCCCCCATACCCTCATCCCATTGCCCCACCACTGACTGCGACGTTTGAGCCCCTAGGTTTTAGTTCAGTAAAGGAGACACGAGTTCTGCTTCTTCATAAACTACCTTTATTTCTTTGACCCAACTTCACATACAATTCTCCCCCAACACCCAGTGCCACCTGTAGTCCCTTTATATATCAGTGACTTCTAATGAATAATTGATATCAAATTAGGACTTAATTGGAAGGTCCGTTAACCCATTCCTAACAAGCGATACAGCTGTCTAGACTCCATGCTCTGGAATTACTTTCTTAACTCTTCTGCCTCTCCATCTCCCTTTACTTTAATATCACCCACCTTAAAACTCATCCCTTGTGGTCATCTCCTCCAATATCTCTTTCGGAATTCTTTATGTTAATGACATTAATTATGTTATGTTTTTCACGTCCTAAACCCAGGGACTGTAAACCTAATCATAGTATTGCCACCGTGACTGAGATCGCCCATCCACACAGACTCTAAATCAAATCTGGGACTTCCTTAAACTGCATCAGTATCACACCATGTGGTTCATTACTTACTAATTCCATTCAAGGAGCTCCATTGTATTTCCTTCAAGGTGAAGTATCCACTTTAGTGGGATGGTTATAATGAAGATGTTGATGCAGTCAAGCTGGCCATGATGAGAATTCATTTTCGCTAAGAACTGTTAAGTTTCCATGAGACCAGAGGTGATCAATCCTCAGCAGTGAAAGTACACCCATACCTGCCCACAGCAATACATAGAAGCCCTCTTACCTTCATTTGTGCAACACTAATTTGTGACAGGTCGCAACATGTTGCTGAAAGAAATCCTAATAGATTTAGGCACTTTGAAGAGCAGCTTGCAGTCAGATTCTTGCTTAACTGAACCGTGACGGAAGTTAAATGAGTTCTGCCTAAAGAAGCCTAAAATGGTCTTACACATATTGAACCTTGCCTACAAGCATTTTAGCATTTGTCAGAAATGTAAAGAAGCTAAATCGTTAGCTCCATCCATCATGAAGACATTTGACTTTTCGCCCAAGTGTCCAGTTTGGGAAGGAGGCTGAATATTTGCTTCCACCTCAATTTCTCCTGTCGTATGCGTACCCCCAGCCAATTCCCGGTGCCCTGACTGAGAATTATCTTTCATTCATAATCACCCGAAAAGATTGGCTGGTCAGTTGTCTCATTGCTGATGTGGGATGCTGCTGAGCACCGGTTAGATTAATTTCTGGATTTCTGGCCTTTTTGTGACTCCAGAGCCACAGCAAAGTGGTTGACTCTCAACTGCCCTCCAAGGGCAACTAGGGATGGGCAATAAATGCTGGCCCAGCCAGTGACACCCATGTCCCACAAATGAATAAAAGAAAAAAATAGCAGTGACTACATTTCAAAAGAAATTCATCGAATTTGAGCCATTTTGGAACATCTTGAGGAGGTTGGGGTGCTACATAATAATTGAACTTTTTCATCCTTTACTCAAAAGTCATCAACTTTGGTAACCCAATGCCAGTGCAGTCCCTGGATTTTTGTGGGGCTTACATTATGTGCCGTTCAAATCTTCTGACCTAGTTTTGGTAAATTAGTGCTTGAGAGTCATGAATTAAACAGAGATCATTTTCGACCTCATGTTTCCAGGCTTGCTAATATGCCGCATGACTTGAGTTCATTCTACTCTATTAAAACAAACAGCGGCTTTTAAAAAAAAATCTATAAAATTTATTTTGAAGTGCCCATTAGAACTGAGCTAACAGCACATTATGACATGCGGCACACGCACAAAAATAGCTGGCCTCCACTTTTGCCCTTGGGCTCCAAAGGGCTTACGTGGAAAGTTGATCCAGAGAGTAGTGTCAATACGGCAAGACAATGCGCACTGATTGGATCTAAACATGAAAGCCGGAATGTTACCTCCATTCACGCTGGAAGGATTTTCCCACCCTGATGCGGTGAACAGAGATTTGGCTGGGTGCCAATTTCTCCGACTCGCTGCAGCAGGAGCGTGGCTTGAACGGCTGATAAGTATTTCACACAGTGGACATTTTAAAGTTAAAGTTTATTCATTAGTTGCAAGTAAGGCTTACATTAACACTGCAATGAAATTACTGTGAAATTCCCCTCGTCGTCATAGTCCGGCGCCTGTTCGGGTCAATGCACCTAACCAGCACGTCTTTCGGACTGTGGGAGGAAACCGGAGCATCCGGAGGAAACCCACGCAGACACGGGGAGAACGTGCAAACTCCACACAGTCACCCAAGCCAGGAATCGAACCCGAGTCCCTGGCACTGTGAGACAGCAGTGCTAATCACTGTGCTAGCGGGCTGCCCTCACATTACCACATTCAAGATGCTATATAAATGCAATGTTTAAGGAAAGCAGGGCTTAGTGAACAGTAGAAATCATAATTGCACAAATTGAAAAGTGTCACATTTTGAGAAACCTCTTGTGCTTTTTATGTATAGGAACTGGGAGACCCAATACGCTGTCAAGATTAATCCCACCTACCCAGTTTCTTGCTATTAACCCTCCCAAACGCTTCCCCGTGCACATATTTATTTGCCTCTTGCACTCCCTTGTGCTGTTGGTTTTCCGTGATAAACTGTTTCACATCCCTGTAGGTGTGAAGATGCAGAAATAAAAATAGAATATGCCAGAAATACTCAATAGCATCTGTCAGCCTCGACAGAGTGAGAAGGAACAGAGTTAACATTTCAGGTCAATGACCTTTTCATGGGTGCAAAGATTCTTTCAGATTTCTTTTCTTACTCCTAACTTCCTCATTTCTAACTGGTGTCTTGCAGCCTTCGAACCCTTCATCATAATGAATGCTTTATTTGTAATGACCTTTCACAAGCTTGAAAATTTCAATTGGGTCCTTCTGCCCAAAGAAAATAAGCCAAAATCTTTCAATGTCACGAATGGAATGGGTGTAGCAGGAGAACATTTTTTTCTTAAGCAACAAAACATTTTCTATGTCAGAAGAAGGCACTGCAGCATTGTAGAAAGTCTGTGCTTTTAATTACTTGATATTCTGCAAGGATAATGTTCGCAAATGCCTTTTGTGGTGATACCAGGGGTCCATGGAAGAAGAGCTAAAATAAGACAGGTCACCTAGGCACGGCAAGATATAAACGTGCGGCTGATTAACTTGATGTGACATTTTGACTCAGTGTCAGAAATAATCAAGGAAACTGTCTAATGAATTCTAGGACAGCCTGCAAGAAGGCAAGGTAACCTTGCATCGCGAGCAATGTAGTCTTTGTCTGTACATGTTAGTATATGCATGTATGTTTGAATAACAGGATGAAAAAACATTACATTTTATTTGGCTACAAATCCAACAAAACCACGTTGTGATGAGATGTGGGAGTGCTCACTTTTTCTTTACACTGCTATTTGTTTCCATTTCATCTAATTTTCTTTACTCCCTGCCCTGAAGGCACAGACTCCTGCTGAATCGTTCTTTGAGTAAGAGGTCAGACAGCAAGTGTGGCAGACTATTTGATTACAGAAGGCATCAGAGTCAATTCCTCCTTCAACATCTCTCCGGCCGGGCCGGGGTCACGGACAGGAGTGGGAATCAGGCTTTCTGTTGCCTCACGCGAGGCAGTGGGGTCAATCATAGCACTCAATTTGTAGAGCAGCTCAGAACAGGAGTTAGACCGCTCCGACTTTGCGTTCTGTCAGGTTTGCACTTAGGATCGGAGTTGCAGTGTTACCCCTTTTTAAGATGTAGGATTAGCTTTAGGCTTCATGTTGGGGTCCGGGTCCATAGGACTCTTCAATCGGCCTCGCAAGGAGAGGAAGTGGTTAAGAAGGCGTATGGTGTGCTGGCCTTCATCAATCGAGGGATTGAGTTTAGGAGTCGGGAGATAATGATGCACCTTTATAAGACCCTCGTCAGACCCCACTTGGAGTACTGTGCTCAGTTCTGGTCGCCTCATTACAGGAGGGATGTGGAAATGATTGAAAGGGTGCAGAGAAGATTTACAAGGATGTTGCCTGGATTGGTTGGCATGCCTTATGAGGATAGGCTGAGGGAGCTCGGTCTTTTCTCCTTGGAGAGAAGAAGGATGAGAGGTGACCTGATAGAGGTGTGCAAGATGTTGAGAGGTATGTCGGGTGGATTCTCGGAGGCTTTTTGCCAGTGCTGAAATGGCTGCTACGAGAGGACACAGGTTTAAGGTGCTGGGGAGTAGGTACAGAGGAGATGTCAGGGGTAAGCTTTTCACTCAGAGGGTGGTGGGTGAGTGGAATCGGCTGCCTTCAGTGGTGGTGGAGGCAAACTCGATAGGGTCTTTTAAGAGACTTCTGGGTGAGTACATTGGACTTAATAGGATTGAGGGTTATAGGTAAGCCTATATATAAGCCTAGGTAGGTCGGGACATGACCGGCGCCACTTGTGGGCCGAAGGGCCTGTTTGTGCTGTAGTTTTTCTGTGTTCTATGTTATGGAAACCACATACCTTCTCAGGCTGGATCTTAATTATTTTATAAAGTGATGATGACGGAAGCATCTGGCATTATGTTAAATTTATTTTTTAACACAGCTTAAATAAAAAACAGGATTGAGCTTCTTTGTATCTCCGGGTGGGGTTTATGCTGGCTTCAGTGATCTTGGGTTAGGTGAAGCAGGTGCTGTAATTGACCTTGCTATCCATGAGCCAAGGAAGGGTGGTTGTTATGAATTTGCATTTATTCCTATTGGCTCACTGGAGATATGCTGTGTTAATGTATGCACTGGAAACAATGTAATAGATCTAGCGCGGGAAACAGAGAGAGAAGTAGCAGCCATGGAAGACATCACACACCATTTATAATGCTCCGTTCGTTTCTAACCAAAGCCTGTCCCACGTATCGTCTCTCTAACACACAACAAAAACTGACGATGAGGACTATGGATGTGCGCTTACTAGCCACCTGCAAAGAAGAAATTAACCAAGGAAAAGGTGGGATGAAAAAGAAAACTTTTACACATGCTATAGAAGCTAACAAGGTTGGGTGGACATCGGTAAACAATACTCTGCAAGCAGGTTATAGGGCTGGCTGTGATAAATAAGAGGCTGAAGTCCAAAGATGTGCGGGTTAGGTGGATTGGCCATGCTAAATTGCCACTTAGTGTCAGAGGGATTAGCAGAGTAAATATGTGGAGTTACGGGATAGGGACTGGGTGGGATTGTGGGTCAGTGCAGACTCGAAGGGCTGAATGGCCTCCTTCTGCACTTGTCAGGATTCTATGATTCTAAGTTTGAGTAGGTACCTGGTGTGTAAGAGCGTCAAGGTAGCTGCTGGAAAGACGGGTGCGAAGAAAACTCTGAGCAACCCTGTGGTCTCAGAAATGATGGATATGATTTTACGAGGAAAGACTTCGGAACTAACGCCTAACCTGAACCCCTCCTACCCCAGGGGATTGGAGCTGTCAGTACAGTCAGAATACCTTCTATGAAGGTTCAGAGTGATCATTCCTCCACCATTGAGGATGTAGATGTTAGAGAAGCTACATGAGGGCCACTGCAGAGTCATACGCATGAAGGAAATAGCAAGAAGTTATTTCTGGAAATGGAAATTGAGAAGAAAGCTACCACCCGGCACCACTGTATCCATGGGAACGGCCTGAAGAGGCTTGGCAATGTGCCCATGTGGATTTTGGAAGACCTTTCGAAGGACATATGTTCTTAGTAATGGTCAATGCTCAAGCCAAATGGCCAGAGGTTGTTGTGATGACATCTACCTTATCTGAGAAGATAGGAGAAGTATTTAGTCACTTTATATTTTCTGAACAGCTGGTAGAAGACAACAGACCTCAATTTGTGTCTCAAGAATTTGAGAACTTGCTACAGGAAAACGGTATTCAACACATTACTTCCACACCATATCATTCTGCTGCTAATGGGCTCACAGAAAGCTTCGTCAAAACCTTGAAAAACACTTTGAAAGCAGCCAAAGAACAAGATTGACTTATCAAATATCTTAACAAATTCCTATTGGAATACCACACACTCCATGACCAAGACCACTCCTGCCTTACTCATGATAAAAAGGCCAGCCACATTCCACATTTCATCTTTTAAAACCTCTAAAAATGAGGAGATTGTGACATCAGCAGCAAGCTCAAGTGGAATTGCAGGAAACAAGGCAAAACACAGTGTTTTCCACCAAGGTCAAGGAGCTCTGGCTTGGAACCACTCCACGGGGGAGAAATAGCTGCCTGCCACCATTATTGCACAGACTGAACCTGTCTCTTACACTGTCCAGAACAGAGATGACATGATCCAGAGGAGACTTGCAGACCAGTTATTGGTTGGAAGAACAGATCAGGTGTGACAACACTAATCACTCCCTTAATGTCTACATAACGAAGGAGATTGTCATCGACTTCAGGAAGCGTATTGGAGAACGTGCCCCTGTCTGCATCAACGGGAACGAAGTAAAAATGGTTGAGAGCTTCAGGCTTTTAGGTGTCCAAATCACCAACAACCTGTCCTGGTCTCCACCATGCCGACACTATAGTTAAGAAAGCCCACTAACGCCTCTACTTTCTCAGAAGACTATGGAAATTTGGCATGTCAGCTACGACTCTCACCAACTTTTACTGATGCACCATAGAAAGCATTCTTTCTGGTTGTATCACAGCTTGGTATGGCTCCTGCTCTACTCAAGACCGCAAGAAACTACCAAAGGTCGTGAATGTAGCCCAATCCATCACGCAAACCAGCCCCCCATCCATTGACTCTGTCTACACTTCCCACTGCCTCAATAAAGCAGCCAGCATAATTAAGGGCCCCACACACCCCGGACATTCTCTCTTTCACTTTATTCCGTTGGGAAAAAGATACAAAAGTCTGAGGTCACGTAGCAACCGACTCAAGAACAGCTTCTTCCCTGCTGCCATCAGACTTTTGAATGGACCTACCTCACACTAAGTTGATCTTTCTCTACACCCTAGCTATGACTGTAACACTACATTCAGCATTCTCTCGTTTCCTTCTCTATGAATCATAGAATCATAGAAACCCTACAGTGCGGAAGGAGGCCATTCGGCCCATCAAGTCTGCACCGACCACAATCCCACCCAGGCCCTACCCCCATATCCCTACATATTTACCCGCTAATCCCTCTAAACTACACATCTCAGGACTCTAAGGGGCAATTTTTAGCATGGCCAATCAACCTAACCCGCACATCTTTGGACCAGTGGTATGCTTTGCCTGTGTAGCGCGCAAGAAACAATACTTTTCACTGTATCCTAATACATGTGACAATAATAAATCAAATCAAAGATCCACCAAATCTGGAGCCTGTTGAAAATTCAGGATCAGACAAAGTTCTGACTTGAACCCTCCTATAACTCCTATGCTATCTGAGGCTGTTGAGGAAAGCAACACCTCAGAGACAATGGATGGGAGGCTGGTTTGCGTGACGGACTGGGCTACATGCATCTTCTGGAATGCTTTTAATTCCGAGAATCAGTAAAGATCAGGATAGATTTTTATTTGTTGTGCAGTAATTTGAGGGCTTTTGAGGAAAGCAACACCTCAGAGACAACCTCTAGTTTATCCATCTACACTGGTTAAACCAACCACTGATGACGTCAATACAAAGGCGCCAGAGGTTCCCATCAGCGTGAAGAAGAAGATGCCAGAGGTTCTGCATCAACCATTCTGAGAGTGACAACCTCCAGACTATCTGACTTATTAAACGGACTGACGCATTGACTACTGTTTATATTGAAATTGTTTAGAGCTTGTTTGGGAACATTCAATTTAAGGGGTGAGGAAATGTTATGTATTTGTGTTTATTCCTATTGGCTTTCTGGAACCAAGCTGTATTAATGTATGCACTGGAAATGATGTAATAGACCTAGTACGAGAAACAAAGAGAGATGCAGCAGCCATGGAAGACATCACTCACCATTAGTAAAGCTCTGTTCATAACCAGAGTCTGCCCCACATATCATCTCTCTAATACACAACAGCGGTGGTGTACAGAAAGAAAAGAAAAGCAGCCGTCGGACCTAAGCGCCATCCAATAGCTGTAATAGGATGTGTTCGTGTATAGGACCAGATTGCATTCCAGTGTGAGACCTGTAATGATTGAATACCCTGCTGACACTGGACTTACACAGGAAGAAGCATATCTGGACAGAATCTAGAGAGGCTGCTGATGCCCTGAGGCCATACCCATGTTTAATTCAGAAAAGAAATAGGTAAATTTGCAAGAAATAATTATGCCGTGTGAGATTAAACATTATATTACCAAAAAAAATCAACACTCTGATGGCTATATTTTCTGTTGCTGTACATGTTTAGGTGGGAAGTATGGTGCAGATTCATTAGAGTCTAACCATTTTGTAAATATGTGAGGTCTGAAGGGGCACTTTTTGACTTTATATGATGAACTGATTACTGACCGTCCACAATTAGTTGGGAAGGGGAGAAAGGTTTCTTTCTCAAGGAGTGATGCTATCTGAAAACAAACACACTTCTGTTTCACTGGCTTCCGCCTAGCTTCAGGCAGGTCAGAGAGCACTTCGATGTCAAGCCAGATGGTTTTTAGAAGGCTGCGTTTGGTGGCAGCAGCCCACATCTCCCAAGTATTGAGGCACTGCAGAGAACAAGCACACAACTGTAACTCTGTGTTCTGGGTTTCCCCAGCGCAGCTGCAAGAGCTAAACTTTGAAACACAATTCCATCCATAGCATGGTGAGGCAACCACACAATCCTCTCTTGTGACAGACTGACATTATCACACTGAGAACTGAATATCCCTTGAATTTTGCAAATTATGCATATGTGAATAATATGTGTGGTCACTGGCGAACGAGCGGCACCAGTCATTCACTAGCTTTGCGCTTGTTCATAGACTTCCTGTGAGCGTTTGCATGGCAAGTTCCTATCATCCAATCATTTAAAAAGCACAGCTACAGAGCAGCTGGGATCCTTGTAAACAGGGCAAGCAACTATGTATGTTCTTAACCAATTGGATTGAAGAATTGTTGATAAGCAGGGCAGAGTCTATACCAGAAATTATGGATAGAATATATAACTTGGTATTAAGTTAGTTCCAGAAAACAAAATAGAGGGAAAGAAAGGGTTATGAAAAAGTTTTTTTTAAAAACCTCCAACAATGATTAAAATCTGAAGGAATGAAATACCACACTTGTTAAAATTCATTTTCAGTGGTAGTAAGGTTGTTTGATAGTTAGTAAGACTTACAATGATAGTACAAGTTTGAGTACTTCGTTATGGGAATGTCCTAACTGTTTCTGCTGAGTTCTTTGTGTCGGTAACTTGAGTAATCTCACACCATTCCATGTCTTTAAATGTTGAGTCCCTTAGCAAGGTACTGGGATAGTGCAGCTTCGGGGGAACAGCACATCTTGTACAGTAAATTTGGATTTTCACGTTTAATTGCAGATGTGTGTGGTCATTGGAAGTTACTCTCTGATTTACTTGTTAATAATGGTGAACACAATTAGCCTCACTGCTATTTCTGCTGCAAAATCCAACCCAATATGATTGAACTAAAATTTACCCTCAGCTCTGTGAAATACTGTTTCCAGGGCTGTCCGTGCTTTTGTTTCTGTGGATCATGGAGGCTACATATAAAGTTTGAATCTGTGTTCCTCAATTCTATGAATAAGCACAAATAAGAGTTTAAGTTTATTTATTAGTGTCACAAGTAGGCTTACATTAACACTGCAATGAAGTCACTGTAAAAATCCCCTAGTCGCCACACTCAGGCGCCTGTTCGGGTACACTGAGGGAGAATTTAGCATGGCCAATACACCTAACCAGCACGTCTTTCGGACTGTGGGAGGAAAGCGCAGCACCCAGAGGAAACCCAAGTAGACTCAGAGAAAACATGCAGACTCTGCACAGACAATGACCCAAGCTGGGAATCGAACCCGGGTCCCTGGCGATGTGAGGCAGCAGTGCTAACCACTGTGCCACCATGCTGCCCACAGTCTAAAGGGGCACTTTTTGACTTTATACAATGGACCGACTGCCCACAATTAGTTGGGAAGGAGAGAAAGGTTTTTCTCAAGGATTGATGCTATCAGAAAACAAACACTTAAGACTGAGTTGTATGAGCTTTGAATGTTGGATAACCAAGCTTGTTGCCACAGGGTAGACACAGATGTCTGTCTATCTTCTTAAGCATTTCAGGGGGTAACAAAATGAGGATACTCTCTATTCATATTACATTTGGCAGTCCAGTGGTGTAGCTCCCAAGTAACAATGGAGTATTTTGCGAGGTGAGGATAGGAGGACACGTGAAAATTAGGAGATCAACTTAAAATAAAAACAAAATGCTTCTTGTTTCCTCCATCCTGCGCTCCTCCATCTCTTTTCATCATAATTGCATGCAAGGTAGTCCCCATCGGAAATCCCATAGCTTGTACTCAGAATTCCTTGCGTTGGGTTGAACCAAAAAAATCCCACTGATCTCGGGGGCTGTCTGGCTGTCAAGAGATAAATTCAGGTACGAGACAGCAAAAAAAACACACGTTTTCTGTAACTCCAGTAATCTCTCTCTCGAAATCTTATTGAAGCTTCAGCCTCCTAGGCACCACATTCCCACCAGCATCAATCCATGTTGGCAGTGGGTCTATTTTGTTCTATTAGCCTTATTAGAATGGGAAGCACCAGATATAGCGACTTCAACATCCATTGCTATGCATGTTAATATATGGTAATGAGGTACCAACAGCACCAGCAAGTGCATGGGAGATGTTAGATCGTTTCAGGAATAACAGCACAGCCATTGGAGGATCCAACCTCAGATTCCACTCACAGAAGTGACAGTACAGTGAGGTGGTGCCCAAGTGAATTTGGAGCTTGGCTTTTTACCCAGAAGATATTCTTTTAAAATTAGCCCGGGTGATGCATCTCATGTTGTATCTGTGGCTGGTAGGTCTATACAAAATTAACTTGGTGCCTAAAGGCACATCATAGAAGACCGCCTTCAATTCATCAGCAATTGACGCTAACTCTTGTTCAGAGAGGCCAAAGGAAGGCCAGAATGCCATCTTTCTAATTTTAGTGAAAACAGACTTGAGTAACAAATGGCGGAATGAACCACAGCAATGTGGTTGACTCTCAACTGCCATCCAAGGGCAACTAGAGATGGACAATAAATGCTGGCCCAGCCAGCGACGCCCATGTCCCACGAATGAATTTTAAAAAGTTATCTTTTTTTAACCTCAATCATCTTTTCCCTAAAACTATCAATTATAGACTGTGTGGCTAGTAAGAAAATAGAAAATACCATACCAGGAAATGTTCTCCTGAGGTAGCGCTGCAACAAATTGTTGGACCAGGGTAGAGGGAGCTTTATTCTAACCATGACCAGGAGAGCCCACAATAGAATAAAACGTAGCACTTACTGAGAAAATCTTGTCCACTTTGTGAACCTGTTCTTATTGTAGAATCATAGAATCCCTATACTTCCTCACCAATGATTACTCTCAAACCTACATGACTCA
Source organism: Mustelus asterias (assembly GCF_964213995.1). NCBI lineage: Eukaryota > Metazoa > Chordata > Chondrichthyes > Carcharhiniformes > Triakidae > Mustelus > Mustelus asterias. The sequence goes on from NC_135811.1 coordinate 99,861,844, forward strand.
CCCTGTATCATTGACCATTCCTAACGTATTTCAGTCACATCTGGGAGTGCCCGACAGCAGAAGGTGTTGCCTGTGAGTGCCAAAGCAAATAACCGCTGCTGACTTACTCAAATCTTCAACCCAAAACACAGACAGTTGTTGGGTGCGGTGGACATGACTGAGCAGGATCATGTTTGCTGCTGATGTGGCAGAAGGAAGATGGAAAAATAGGCTCATTTGAGGTGGCTTCAGCAATGAACGGCTGCCATTTCAGTGAATGGGCTGAAGTGAGCTTGCGGATATCTGAAAACCGTGGCTGCATTTAGCAAGGGGATCTCATTTGAGGTCAGTTGGTTCACTGTGACATGGAGGATTAATGTTGGGGTTTGAACACACAAGTCTGGTTGACTTTGTGATGTAGAGGGAGCTTTATTCTGTACCTAACCAGGCTAGATCTCACCAGGGAGTGGTTGATGCTTGTCCAATTTGTCTTCCATTCCACAGCACTAACATTACTCAACTTGATAAACACAAATTGCACACTCAAAGAGTAGTTATTTTGAGAAAATCACCTTTCATGCTCCTCTTCCGAATATACCCTTTCAACACTGAGTACAGTGAATCCTCCTTGTTAATACCCGTGGCAGTGATCGTGAACAAGGGTGGGGCCTTTTGGGATTAGGATAAATCAGTGGAACAATCAGCGTGAAAAGTCTGCTCGTGGTTTTTAAAACAGATCACTGGACTAGATATAGGTCATGATGTGGAAATGCCGGCGTTGGACTGGGGTAAACACAGTAAGGAGTCTAACAACACCAGGTTAAAGTCCAACAGGTTTATTTGGTAGCAAACGCCACTAGCTTTTGGAGCGCTGCTCCTTCGTCAGATGGAGTGGAAATCTCTGTAGCAAGATTTCCACTCCATCTGACAAAGGAGCAACGCTCCGAAAGCTAGTGGCGTTTGCTACCAAATAAACCTGTTGGACTTTAACCTGGTGTTGTTAGACTCCTTACTAGATATAGGTCTCCATATCTGCACTCAAAGCAATTGTGTGGCAGGAAATGCAATCAAAAAATCTGAAAATAAAGGCTCAGCAGGTAAAACCAGCGATTGGCCCAAAAGCATTAGTAAATATGTCACCATGCGCTGAAAGATTCATAACAAACAGAGCTGTGAGCCCCACTTAATGTAATTGGCCGGTTCATTTAACAGAACTCATCTGATTGGATCCATATTTGTTACTTGAACTTGTTACGCTGAGATTTAACTGTGGATTTTTGTCTGGTTTATGACATAGATAGGGATATGTATTCTAAGCGAGCCAACATGTGTCATCTTTTTCTTAAATCAAAAAAACCTGATTCAAAGGCCTGTTATGTAAGATAGCTCCAGTCAGGTTGTGATCATTCAAGGCCAGTGAAACTGAAGGGTATTCACAGAGATAGGGAAAAAAGCCCAAAGAAAGTTAGAATTGCAGCTAAAAATAATTTGAATGGTAAGGTAAAAGCTTTAATGTTTTTGGTGGGTGTATGGAGGTGGGGGCTGCTCATACATCCAGCCTCTTGGTAATTGGCATATTAATGTAAACACATATAATCTGCAGTTTCTTTCCATGGTTCTCTTGCTACAGAAATGTAAATGATTGTTCAGATTTCAATGTCATCTCCAAGTGTAGGTCGTCATGTCTGCATATAGCAATGAGTCACTAAAACATATTATGTTTCACCAAACAAAATATTTTGTCCTTTTTTTAAAAACTAAAAAAGATTTAAGGATCTATTTTACGTGTTTCCATTTTTGACACACAGCTTCACATGCTTGAAGCACATACTGGGAATTTGGGTGCAGAGGTCAGCACTCCCTGTGAGATTTTCCATTCATTAATTTTAACAGACAGAAAATCCTGCTAGGCATGTTGACCTCTGCCTCTGAATTCCCAGTGTGCACCCTCAGCATGCGAAGCTGTGTGTCAGGAGCGAAAATTCATAAGGTTTACCCTAAAGGATCTGCGCTGCGAATAGTGCATGTTCAGTAAGTACATTTATCAAGGTACTATACAATAAACTAGAACGGGAATGTGGGCCTATTATCTCTAATAACAATCCTCAACAATATGTGTCAAAGCCTCCTTTTATTGGATGCCAAAATGATGCAGCTTTCTTTTAAGAATCATTTTCAGGTCCTGCGCCTTGTTCTAATATTGCCATTAAAATTAAAAAAGAAATAACACTGCAACGAGCGAGTCTGCGGGGAGGATTGCATTATTCATCATGAAAGAATGATCACCCAATCTCCTGACCCTTATATTATAAGATGGCGAATGTGCCTGAAAGTGCAATGCTTCTTGGGTAATTAGGGACCGTGTCCACTTTTGGTGGAACCATTTATCAGAAATATTGCATACTCACGCGGTGGAAGTAATATACTTTCAGGCATTTATCACGGTTAAATAGTCTTGTTAATTGGCTAAAATATTGTCACTGCAGCTACCCCACAGTTGGCTTTGTGTTTTTTTTCGGAAAACGCATTTTTAAAAACTGCATTTTTGTTAGCACATTGGAAAAACAAAGCAAATTAAGCAATATTCCAGTTGTATTTTCCTGAAAATTTAATGAATTCATCCAAAGACGTGCTTTTTGTAAATCACTTTCAGATGCAAGTTACATGTGAGTTATTAAACTTTAATCTTGTAATGGGTGGTTGCAAGTTTGCAATCTAGGCTGCGTGGTCTATGTACATGGCAATTTCCAGCCAGTTTTTGGCTCTCTGTCATCCCATGTGCAGCAGATTCAAGGACTTTATGTTACTTGTACTCGGAGAAAGGACTGTCTTTGCAGGTGATCTTGGGTGATAAGCTTTGCGATAGAAAGTTGGAAGCAAGTGGAAAACTTGACAATCTGATTCATAAACCAGACACCCCAGACCATTGCTAATTGACCAGTTATTCTGGAACCTGGAAGGAAAGACCTGGAAAGATTGTGCCTGCTCATTCCTGATAATCTACAAGTGCTTTCCCAATTAGTAGAATGGTCTTAGATGGACAAGTTTACCAGTGTGAATCACAGAATTGTGATGGTGCAGAGGAAAGCCATTCAGCCCATCATGTGAACACTGGCTCTCCAAATGAGCATTGTGACTGAGTGCCATTCCCCTGCCTTTTCCTGTAACCCTGAACATTGTTTCTATTCAAGTAATTGTCTAATACCCTCTTGAATACCTCGATTGAATCTATCTCTATCACACTCTCTGGTAGTGCATTCCAGACCGAATCCATTTCTCACATCACATTTGATTCTTTTGCAAATCATTAAATCACAGATAGGCTGCATGATTTTTAAGCTATATATCTTAGTGTTCCACGCACACTTGATGATGCAAAAACCTTATCCAAGCCAACATGGACTCAGGTAAGTGGCAAGTACCCTCCATATTCAGCAAAGAGAAATTCTACATGTGGGATCTTAATAACATGATTTGTAGTCTCTTAAAAATGATAAGTTTCTGCTGGTGCTGTACACCCAGTTGATCAAAAAAAAGACTAGCTCCCTATTATGCCTCGGTAGCACAGTCTTGGTTAAATATCTGTCTATATTCTGTTCAAATTATTATGACATTTTCCCTTGGAACTTAAAGAAAATACTGGCTTGTGGCAACGCAGGTGGAGAAGGTAGTCAAGAAGGCGTACGGCATGCTTGCCTTCATCAGCGGGGGCATTGAATTTAAAAATTGGCAAGTCATGTTGCAGCTTTATAGAACCTTAGTTAGGCCGCACTTGGGATATAGTGTTCAATTCTGGTTGCCACACTACCAGAAAGATGTGGAAGCTTTGGAGAGGGTACAGAAAAGATTTACCAGGATGTTGCCTGGTATGGGGGGCATTAGATATGAGGAGAGGTTGGAGAAACTTGGTTTATTCTCACTGGAATGACGGAGGTTGAGGGGCGACCTGATAGAAATCTACAAGGTTATCAGGGGCATGGACAGAGTGGATAGTCAGAAGCTTTTTCCCAGGGTGGAAGAGTCAATTACTAGGGGGCATAGATTTAAGGTGCGAGGGGCAAGGTTTAAAGGAGATGTACGAGGCAAGTTTTTTACACAGAGGGTGGTGGGTGCCTGGAACTTGCTGGCGGGGGAGGTAGTGGAAGCAGATACGATAGTGAGTTTTAAGGGGTGTCTGGACAAATACATGAATAGGGTGGGAATAGAGGGATATGGTCCCCGGAAGGGTAAGGGATGTTAATTTAGTCGGGCAGCATGGTTGGTGCAGGCTTGGAGGGCCGAAGGGTCTGTTCCTATGCTGTAATTTTCTTTGTTCTTTGAATGAAGTGACGGTTAACTCTAACCTGCACACTGTCCATAGAAACGTACATAGAAAATATAAGCCAGGAGTAGGCCATTCAGCCCTTCGAGCCTGCTCTGCCATTCATTATGATCTTGGCTGATCATCAAATTCAATAGCCTGTTCCCATCTTCCCCCCATATCCCTTGATCCCTTTAGCCCCAAGAGCTCTATCTACTTTCTTCTTGAAATCAGACAATGTTTTGGCCTCATCAACTTCCTGTGGTAGTGAATTCCACACATTCACCACTCTCTGGGTGAAGAAATTTCTCCTCGCCTCCATTTTAAAAGGTTTACCCCTTATCCTCAAACTATGACCCTTAGTTCTCGACTCCCCCACCATCGGTAATATTCTTTCTGAATCTTCCCTGTCTAATCCTGTCAGAATTCTATGAGATCCCCTCTCACTCTTCTAAACTACAATGAATATAATCCTAACTGACTTAGTCTCTCTTCATATGACAGACCTGCCATCCCAGGAATCAGCCTGGTAAACCTTCGATGCACTCCCTCTCTATCCTCAGATACGGACACCAAGACAATATTCCAGGTGCTGCAGTAAAACGTCCCTATTCCTATACTCGAATCCTCTTGCTGTGAAGGTCAACATACCATTTGGCTTCTTTGCTTCCTGCTGTACCTGCAGGCTTGCTTTCAGTGACTGATGCTGAGTATCCACGTCTCTCAATTTACACCTATTCAAATAATAATCTGCCGCCTTATTTTTGCTCACTTTTATCCACGTTACCCTGCATCTGCCATGATATGCCCACTCACTCAGCCTGCCTAAAGCACGTTAAAGCATCTATGCATCCTCTTCAGAGCTCACCCTCCCACCCAACTTTGTATCATCTGCAAATTTGAAGATAAGGGGGCATTTCTCCCAGCCCGCTGCGCTGCTTTTGTAGCACAGTAGGAGACTGGAGCGGAGGCCGTTTCGTGGGCTCCCTGCTGGGTGCCACGGCCTCCGTGATTCTTTGGGCACTGGATTTCGGGCGTTGTCAGCTCTGTACCAGAAACCGGCGCGGAGCTGAATAATTCATGCACATGTCCATTTAAATCCAATTAGCGGGCCCACGACTGAAATCTCTGGGCGCACTCACCTCCCCCCTCCTGCCGGGAGTGATTCACTCCAGCGGGGTTTAGTATAGCTCCCTGGAGTGGGGGGGCTAGTGTCCCAAACCCGCTGGAATGAAGAGGAGCCATCGAGGCCCTCCCCAGAGGGTCGGGGACTGGGGGGGCTGGTGCCCCTGGGCAGTGCCAGCCTGGCAGTGCCAGCCTGGGCCCCCGCCACTACCCAAAGGGCAAAGTGCCAATGTCCAGGGGGCACCTTGGCACTGCCACCGGGCATCAGCCAATGCCAAGGGGGTGTGGCCTGATGGGGGCAAGGCCTCTGTGGGGGGCGATTGGTGGGGGGTCCTGCTGCCATTCTGCATTTGGGCTGAGTGACAGAGGAAGGGAGGCCAGCAACTAGGGCTGGGCATCGGTGGCGGGGCTGCAGGGGGGGTGGATTGGGAGCAGGGGAGGAGAGATTGAGGTCGGGTGGGGGGTGGTGGCAGGGGTGGGGGGTTGAGGCAGTTGGGGTCCTAGCACAGATCCCTGCGGCACTCCGGTGGTCGCTGCCTGCCAATCGGAAAAAGACCCATTTATTCCAACTCTTTGCTACCTGTCTGCTATTCAGCTCTCTATCCATCTCAAGACACTACTCGCATTCTCATGCGCTTTAATTTTACACAGAAATCTGCCAAGTGAAACTTTGTCAAAAGCCACCTGAAAGTCTAAGTAAACCATATCTATTGGTTCTCCCTGGTCAACTCTACGAGTTACCTCCTTGAAGAATTCTAATAGATTTGTCTGGCATGATTTCCTTTTTGTAAATCCATGCTGACTTTATCTGATCATACCACTACTTTCCAAATGCTGTGCTATGAAATCCTTGATACTGAACTCTAGCAACTTCCCCGTTTCCGATGTTAGGCTCCCTGGTTTATAGTTCCCTGTTTTCTCTCTACCTCCCTTTTTGAATAGCAGGCTTACATTAGCTCCCCTCCAATCTGTAGGAACCAGTCCAGAGTCCAAAGAATTTGGAAAATGACCACCAATGGATGTACTATTTCTAGGGCCTCTTTCTTAAGTACCTTGGGATGAAGATCATCAGGAACTGGCGAGTTATCTGCCTCCAATCCCATCAATTTCCCCAAAATCATTTCTCCACTAATACTGATTTCCTTCAGCTCCTCACTAAAACTTGTGTTTCTCACAACTTCCGGTATATTATTCATGTCTTCCTTTGTGAAGACAGATTCAAAATGCAAATTTAGTTCCTCAGCTAATTCTTTGTTCCCTGTTATGAATTCCCACATTTCTGACTGTAAGGGGCCTTCATTTGCTTTTGTCAAACTTTTTCTCTTTACATACCTAAAGAAACTTGCTTTTATGTTCCACATTAGCTTACTTTTATTCTATACTTTCCCCTTCTTAAACAGCCCTTGGTCTGCTTTTGCTGAATTTTAAACTGCTTCCAATCCTCAGGTCGTATTGGAGCAGGATTAGGCCATTCGGCCCACCGCCATTCAATCATGGCTGATAAGTTTCTCAGCCCCATTCTCCCGCCTTTTTCCTGTAACCATTGATCCCCTTACCATTCAAAAACCTCTGTCTTAAGCATACTCAATGACCTGACCTCCGAGCCTTCTGTGGCAATAGATTCCATAGATTCACCACCCTAGGGGGATTTTCACAGTAACTTTATTGCAGTGTTAAGGTAAGCCTACTTGTGACACTAATAAATAAACTTTAAAAAACTCTGGCTGAAGAAATTCCTCCTCATCTCGATGTCTATTGTTATTTTCTATTGCTTTTTCTTGCCAATTTCTATGCTTCTTCTTTGAACCTGACACTATCTCTAATTTCGCTTGTAAGCCATGGTTTGGCCACAGTTCCCTTTCCCAAATAGGAAGAAGCAACTTTGGAGTTCACCTATTCCTTCCTTGAACTCCTGCCAATACCTGTCCAGGTGTTGCAAGACCGTAAAAAGAAAGTGGCTTATTTGTTCCTGGATGAGCGCTTTAAACTTTGTTTGCGTACATAAAAGACAATTATTTAACAAATTAGCTATCCATTTGTGCGGCAGTAGTAGTTAAGTACTCCATCGTTTCAATGGCTTATTTCATTTTCGCCAAGTAAACATGAATTGAGGCAAAATTCTTGTCTGAACTAGCACGGCAGGTAAATTGTTATTTCCTTTTGTATGAATATTTGCATTTTACGTTCTTCAGCTGGCTTCTCTTGTAAGCTGATCTCAAGCTGAAAGCAGAATCCATAAAATCCTGGCAAGATTATTTAACCGCGAGCAAGCTAAAGTTTTCTAGACAAATATAGTACAACAGTATAAGCTGAGGAGAATCCTGGAGGTTCACATGGCAATCTTAACCACAAGAGCAAGTTGTGTTATTTTTAAAGTCACCTCAGCTCTTGAAATTGTCCTGCAGTCTGTTAACACATTTTTGGGCATCGGCTATATATCATATTTCAGAAGTCAAGCAATTTCTTTTAAAAAATTACTTTATAGTGTATGTTTGTTTTATCATTTTCCCTCTTAAGTTAAGAGGTGACACTATGCTTTGGACTGCTGCCTCACAGTGTCAGGAACCCGGGTTCGATTCCCGGCTTGGGTCACTGTGGGGAGTCTGCACGTTCTCCCCGTGTCTGTGTGGATTTTCTCTGGGTGCTCCGGTTTCGTCCCACAGACGAAAGACGCGCTGGTTAGGTGCTAAATTCTCCCTCAGTGAACCCAAACAGGCGCCAAAGTGTGGCGACTAGGGGGATTTTCACAGTAACTTCATTGGGGTGTTAATGTAAGCCGACTTGTGATTATAAATAAACTTTTTACTTTAATCAATTTTACCTTTAGGAAGGACAGAGACTGGTACACAAGTAGAGAGACCACACTGGATAAATTACTCTAGATGAGTTATGGAGAAATTCCCTTCCCCCTACTTACCCCCTCAAGGTTTTCTTCTCCCCCCCCCCCCCCCCCCCCCCTCTGTTGGAGCCACTGACTCATGCCGAGTTTGTTTACATGGGCACAAACTGCCCCCTGCTTCTTCACTCAAATAGCCATTTTTTATGTGTGAGCCTGGAAAGCGAGCAGCAGGACACGAATCAACCATAAAGAACATCAAGGTTCAGCCCAATTCTGTCTCACTCAAGGTACACATACATCTGCCTGCACAGATTTTTCCATTAGGGATCAGTGGTAGAGATCAGAAGAGCAAACTTCCATTTGTTTTCCCTCTCCCAAACCCAGCGGCTCTGACACCAACTGTAGCTTCACCATTGATACCCAGCTGAGACAAACTAATTCATTGCAGCTGAGGTGTTGAACCTGGGACCTTCTAATCTGTGTAACTCTGTAGGACATTCACCAGCCAGAATTAATGATTTATTGATACGCAATGTACCACTTATGTTTCTTCCAAATAAGAAGCTCAGATGTAATAATTTGAAGTTCAACGCATGTTGTCAGTGATGCCCTTCACTCCCAGGCCCTGCAATGTGCAGAGGTTCATGTAGGAAATTTGATTTTGACTTCCTTTAAGATTTACATTTCCTACAAGACCCATGAGCTGATAAAGTATTTCACAAATTGCAGGACTTTTGAATATTGGCCACAAATATACTTGCAGACATACTGCAGCAGGAGTAGCGACTAGCCCATCGGCTAGTCAACTAAACATCAGACCCCCACCTGCAGTGCCTTCTACAAGTTTGTTACAAGTAAGCATGTTCAATTAAAACGGCAAAATAATTAACCAAATGGCTGAACAGAACAAAATCTTGAGACTTTTTCATTTTTAGATTAACTCTGTTTTCACTTCTCACTATTACTGGAGTGAAAGATTGTTATGCTTGTATAATTCTGTTGACCGTCATTTTAATGAGACTGGAATGGGGTCGACAGGCAACTCCTACTGCGCCTACAGAACATGGTTACGGTAGACAATGTCTGCCACTTATATCCTGAGGAATCATCAGCGCACTAATCCACCATGAGCTTGCGTACCATTCTTTGGCACCATCTCTCTCAAGTACAATGAGTTTATTGCTGAAGCCATTTTATGCCAGTTGAACATTATGAGTCTTGTGCCATGCTCATTCCAAGCTGTTGCCAGCCATGGCTCAGCGGGGGACCCACACTCGCCTGAGTCACAAGGCTCCAGGTTCATGTTCCACTCCAGATCTTGAGCACAAAAATCAAGGCTGACACTTGATGCAATACTGAGGGAGTGTTTCCCGGTCGGAGGTCCTGTCCATCAAATGAGACATCAAACTGTAGCCCCATCTGGCTGTGTGGGTGGATGAAGAAGATTCAAAGTCACTAGTTTGAAGAGGAGCCGGGGCGTTAACCCTGGTGTTCTGGCCTTTATTCATCCCTAAGTCAACATCATAAAAATAGGTTATCTGGCCATCACCGGTTTGCTGTTTGTGGGAGCTTGCTCTGTGCAAAATTGGCTGCCACATTTCCTACATTACCAAGGTGACTACACTTAAAAATACTCCATTGGCTATAAAGCGCTTTGTGATGGATGGTGTTGTGAAGAGCGCTATATAAATATAAGTCTTTCTTTTACTTTTACTTCTGCAGGGAAAAAAACTGGATTCTATTCACTGGACCATAAGAACGCGAGACATTTGGATTCAATTAGTGTGGACAATAATAACCTGGAGCCTTTTTTTTGGAGGGAAAGATCATTCTAAATACAGTATAAATAGATTTTTGAAGAACAGGCATAGGAGATACTGCAGTTTGTACAGACACATTGTTGAATGTAGCCTCTGGATGGGTTGGATTTTAGCTATGAACACTATTGCTTCATAATTATTGACCTGGCATGGCAGGCCAGGTAGCTATAACAGAAAATAAAGATGCTGCAGTAGTTGACTGCCAATTTACACAGCCCTGTCACTCCCTCACACATTTCCTTGTTCTGACCTGTTTTATTTTCAATGCAAGATAATTTTGTTACCTCAGCTGATTTGAATGAAACCGTAACGCATATGGAGATGGTCACCATGGTTTCTGTGTCTTTATTTAATTGTCTATGGAAGATTTTTTTCTTTACAGTGCTGCCTGGAATTGTTCCTGTTGCAGTGGTTTGTGCCCCCAAGAAACATCATTTTTTTTTGTTCCTTGGATAGGTTTAACTGATGCCGTTAACAAGCTGCCTCTGGTCGGTGTGCTTGGTCAAACTGGGTTTGCTGCCTTGATGGCAAAGGAAATGCATAAGTGAGCCACAGCAATGAGGAGAACTCAGATTCAATTGTTTAACCTACTTTGAGTTAGTGTCTCGCTACCCAAACAGCAGTTGGGGGTGCCTCAATTCCTATTGGCACCCTAGGCAAAGGGGTAGTTCCTGATTGCTACACTGCAATCCTGTCTTACTAGTGAAAGTTGAACAAGGACAAGACTGGATTTGACTGTAATACCCTCCACGAATCAATAGCCTTGCTCAAGCTCATTTGTTGACACAAAAGTGTGGGCAAGGTGCAAGAAGACTGCACATTTGTCACTAAAAAAAAAAGCAAGAGTGAGGTGGGGAGAAATCAATGCAGCACCAAAAACTAGCATGAAATGGGCATTGTACCTGGACTTGTGGTCAGTGTTTCATTGAATGGGCTTGCAGTATGTTGAGCTGCGCTAGTTGTAAGTAACAAATGTTACGTCATTTAAGTGAGGATGTTATGTCTAATTGAACATCAGTGGTTTCAAATGCAACATACTTTAATAACCTGTCAGCACTCGGATTAAATGAAAGTGTCATTTTAGTCTTGTTATGTGTTTTTTATTATTGGTTAGTATTTGCAATTGCTGACATAAATATTTCTAATTTTAGGTGTAATTACTGATTGTTATTGCCTACTCCATTAAGCATTAGTGACCTTCCAGCCTTCATAGAATTGTAATTTGAGTTTTGTTGCATTTCAGCACTTGGGAGGTAATTGCCCTTGAAAAAATGTTTGCTTTCCCAGTTACCACTTAAGCCCGTATGTTTCTTTCACTACTCCCTGCCCTCCAATCTTTGACTTTTATTTCCTGAAAGACTCTTTCTTGACTCTTGCTGGGGTACAGAACTCCGACTGCCTTGCTCACACTGCTGAGGCTGGAGTAGTGAGTCTTGCAGCTGTTTAGCCATGGGGATCATTGCAGTCGAGTCTGGTCCTTACGGGGACATTCACAAATGCACACTTTGTAGCAGGACTCCAATATGACAAAAATAATTTTTCACCTCCTAGGGTGCGGTGAGAACATTTATAGTACCTCTGTTGCTTTCACATCGTCTTTGTCGACCTTAAATCAACTCAGCCGTCAAAGACAGAGGATAGAATAATATCGTGGGGGAGGAAGGGTGGTGGCTGCTAGATGGCAAGCCAACCCCCACCCTGAAAACCATAATTCCCCACTCCTCATTTGACAGTAACAGGATTCATTTCCTTTTAAGAATTGAGTCTCTTTGTCTCTTCACTGGACACAGGTGAGGTCCCAGAGGATTGGAGGATAGCAAATGTGGTCCCGTTATTTAAGAAGGGTAGCAAGGATAACCCGGGTAATTATAGGCCGGTGAGCTTGACGTCCATGGTAGGGAAGTTGTTGGAGAAGATTCTTAGAGATAGCATATATGCGCATTTAGAACCGAATAATCTCATTAGCGATAGACAGCATGGTTTTGTACTAGGGAGGTCATGCCTCACAAATTTGGTTGAGTTTTTTGAGGAGGTGACAAAAACGATTGATGAGGGAAGGGCCGTGGATGTCGTCTATATGGATTTTAGTAAAGCGTTTGATAAGGTCCCTCATGGCAGGCTGGTGCAAATGGTTAAATCTCACGGGATCAAAGGTGAGCTAGCTAGATGGGTGGAGAACGGGCTTAGCCATAGAAGACAGAGGGTAGCAGTGGAGGGGTCTTTTTCCGGTTGGAGGTCTGTGACTAGTGGTGTTCCGCAGGGCTCTGTACTGGGACCTCTGCTGTTTGTGATATATATAAATGATTTGGAGGAAGATGTAACTGGTCTGATCAGTCAGTTTGCGGACGACACGAAGATTGCTGGAGTTGCGGATAGTGATGAACATTGTCAGAGAATACAGCAGGATATAGATAGGTTGGAACATTGGAGGCAGAGAAATGGCAGATGGAATTTAATCCAGATAAATGTGAAATGATGCATTTCGGTAGATCTAATGTAAGGGGGAGCTATACAATAAATGGCAGAACCATCAGGAGTATAGACACACAGAGGCACCTGGGTGTACAAGTCCACAGTTCCTTAAAGGTGGCAGCACAGGTGGAGAGGGTGGTGAAGAAGGCATATGGCATGTTTGCCTTTATTGGACGGGGCATAGAATATAAAAGTTGGCATATGATGTTGCAGCTGTATAGAACAATGGTTAGGCCACATTTGAAATACTGCGTCCAGTTCTGGTCGCCACACTACCAGAAGGACATGGAGGCTTTGGAGAGAGTACAGAGAAGGTTTACCAGGATGTTGCCTGGTATGGAGGGTCTTAGCTATGAGGAGAGATTGGGTAAACTGGGGTTGTTCTCCCTGGAAAGACGGAGGATGAGGGGCGACCTAATAGAGGTGTATAAAATTATGAAGGGCATAGATAGAGTGAACAGTGGGAAGCTTTTTCCCAGGTCGGAGGTGACGAACACAAGGGGTCACGGGTTCAAGGTGAGGGGGGGCAAGGTTCAACACAGATGTCAGGGGGACGTATTTTACACAGAGGGTGGTGGGGGCCTGGAATGCACTGCCAAGCAAGGTGATTGCGGCGGACATGCTATCTAGATAATCACATGAACAGACCGGGAATAGAAGGATACAAAAGAATGGTCTAGTGGGCACATGAGCGGCGCAGGCTTGGAGGGCCGAAGGGCCTGTTCCTGTGCTGTATTGTTCTTTGTTCAATCTCAAGGGCAATTAGGGATGGGCAATAGATGCTGGTCTGATGCTCACGTCCCGTGAAAGAATAAATTAAAAATGTCCAGGTTAAATTATGATCAATAGTACTTGAGCGAAGTAAAGGAGGACTCCTGATGTCTTAGAAAGGGACATGCATGTGACATGGTGTGTTCCTGTGCTGTTTTGTTCCTTGAGAGAGTATGATTTTCCAATTCTACAAGTGTTCCACTCTTTATTTGTCAAGGTTGTAGAGAATTATTCAGACAGGTTTTCTTTGCTTAAGCAATGAAAGGGGTAATTTTGTTGAAGTTATTCCTGAGCTTAAAACAGATATGAAAAATAGAATACCATTCATACGGTCACACACATTTGTCTGGGCCCATGCACACATTAGTACAGAGGGCACATGGACAGGCTTATAAGCATTCTACAGTCCACAAAATAAAAACTGGAAGTTATGGCTAGCTGTTTCCTGATTGGTCTCAGGAAAATGGTACGGCCATTTAGTTTAGCTGTAATACTGGATGCAGTTGTATGTATGGAGCAGATTTCCATGTTTTTAAAAGATCACAGTTCATAGTTGTTTCCATCTTAGGTTGGTCACTTTACAAATCGGGTGCAGTACTTTCTGAGAGTTATAGAGAGAGGGCTCACAGCTCCTTTCCACTTCTCTCCTTTGCTTGGCAGGGGTTCCCTTGAAATGCTTTGCTGTATGTATGTTCCAAAGAGGCAGCATGGTGGCAAAATGGTTAGCACTGCTATCTCACAGCAAGAAGTTTAACAACACCAGGTTAAAGTCCAACAGGTTTATTTGGTAGCAAAAGTGTGGCTTTTGCTACCAAATAAACCTGTTGGACTTTAACCTGGTGTTGTTAAACTTCTTACTGTATTTACCCCAGTCCAACGCCGGCATCTCCACATCATCTCACAGCGCCAGGGACCCAGGTTCAATTCTGGCCTCGGGTGACTGTCTGTGTGGAGTTTACACGTTCTCCCCGTGTCTGCGTGGGTTTCCTCCGGGTGCTCCAGTTTCCTGCCACAGTCCAAAAATATGCATGTTAGGTGGATTGGCCATGCTAAATTGCCCCTTAGTGTCAGGGGGGCCAGCAAGGTAAATACATGGGGTTATGGGGATAGGGCCTGGGTGGGATTGTTGTCAGTGCAGGCTCGATGGGCCGAATGGCCTCCTTCTGCACTGGAGGGATTCTGTGGATACTACGATTCGTTCATGTCTGCTGCAGTTATTGTTTCAAAACAGATAATTTAATTTTGACATCTCATCTCAGAACTACTTGCAAAGTTTCCGCTTGGTGTGAACGGTCAGGTGATGGAGTCTTTCATGCACCCCTGGGGATTGATTGTTAACTTTATTTCAGCTTTGTGGCATGCGAAATTGTGTTTTGTAGCAGCTCAGCCTGTCTAGGCTGTTCCTTAAAAAGAAAACGCAAATGTCTATACAGGGTTCCAGTTTAAAATCCAACCAGTGAAAAGAATCAGAAATCATCCCTTCAAAACACTCATCCTGGTGACGTAGGGCATTAGTGCCATTGAGCCTCGAGGTATGTTCATAATATGGGATAGGGATGCAGGCTAGTTATTCATGATCATATTTACCCAAACAAATGGGTTAAGTTTGTGCTCTCGTCGGTGACTTTGGTGCCCCGGTTGGCATGGGAGTGATGCCTCTTGATGTACGTGCTCCTGCCACTCACTTGTCATCCCTAAACCTTCAGATTACTGAAATGACAATGGAATTGCCTCTGGAATGTACTTATTTTCTTCCTGACTTTTTAAACACAGGCCTAGCAAAGCCCTTCTGAAGATTGGGACATTTGACTAGCAAAATTCAGCTGCAGACAAGCCAGCTAAAATTTAAACATGCCCAGACTCAGTGACACTCTGTCTCTGAGGAGCAAAAAAAAATGATATGGCAAAGAGGTTATTTGCTTAAGAGGAATTACCGTATTAGTACAAGATGATAGATCTCTCTGTAGAGTTATACCCTTGAAGATATAAGATCAGGCTGTGCTCGTTATTGGTCAATTTAATTTGATCTTTGCAATGATTGACGACATGGCGCAGCTGCAATTTTCTCTTCCTAAATTTTCCGCTCGCTCTCCCTTTTTTTTTCCCTTTCCCAACCCTGTTATTGAATTCACACAACAGACATGAGTGATTATGTGCGCAGTCTAATAGTTTAGTAATGAGCTCATTCTTTTGTGAATCGTGCTGCACAGCTTTAGGTTCTGGCTGTCGTTTTTCAGTTACAATAATAATTAGGTGTTGGAGCCAGAGCACCAGGCTCGCCACCCTGCTTCATTGTAATTCCTCAACCGTGGACCCCCCCCCCCCTCCCCCTCCCCGGTGACCCAGCCTTGTGAATTAATTGTGGTTTTACTTTAGCCATATGCTATCGGCGGCGTCCTAGCGGTGCCCCGTGTCATCGAGGGCACATTTCAGCGCAGGGAATGTGAACTCTGTGCCTGCCTCGGCACCCTTGGCTCAAAATTATATATGGGTCCCAAGGCAAGCGGAACACAGGACCCTACACACAGCTTGAGCCTCCAGCAAAGCTAATGGCAAACTCCCAAGGAAAAATGGGTGAGAGGTATTCATGGTTCATGAGCAGTTTTGCTTTGCTTTGCAGTAGAAATAAGTCAAGTTCTGCTTTTCAAACTTGGAACTCCCTCTGGTGCTTTTGGATTTGAATTAAATGATTCTGTCCATTTACCCGTGCCTTTGGCCGTGGGCCTCCAATCGAATGTTAATCTCCCAGTACTGACATAAGAAGCTATGTGACCTTTAAACAGATATGTTTGTTTGTTCTCTGGATTTTACGTTTAGAATCTCTTGTCCTGCTTTGGAATTCCTGCCGAATTGTCGCTATTATTTTTCTACCTTCCTTCCATTTTACTGTTTTTTCCCTCCTCCTGAAAATCCCTCATGCAGCGCTCCATTGTCTAATCTAGGAGATGACCTAATCCCAGCACATCACGTCACTGCTCTATCGCCAGCCAGTGGGGTGGGGAGCGGGGGGGGGGGGGGGGGGGGGGGGTTTTGCAGGTTCAGCAGCTACGCCCCAAAGCTAAACTAATTGGGGAGGGTCTGACAAAAAAACGTAACCAACATTTTTAACACGCCACCAAGAATAAGGAATCCTGACTGAGAAATCCTGGCTCCTTAACCAACAACTTTCTTTTTCTGCCACTTCCCAGCTGTGCGAAATGACAGGAACAAGAAGAAGAAGGACACCCCCAAGCAGGAGTGTTCAGAAAGCTACACAATCACACCCGAGACTGAGGATCTAATAGAGAAAGTACGCAAAGCCCATCAGGAAACATTTCCAGCTCTGTGCCAGCTTGGCAAATACACTACTGTAAGTATCAGTGATAAGCATTATGCACTAACTAACTACGCTCAATACCAGTGCTGAGTGCACTAATACATTACTGTAAGATTAATAACTCTAGTTTAGACAGTGTCAGATGTATTACTGGTAGTGCCATTGTTTAAACAAGCTCCAGTGGCAACTATGCTAGAAAATATTATGCTATATTGAATTACTGTAAGTATCACAGGTGCTGCATTGAAGACAAACATTAATATCATGGGCTTGTATTTAAACTCAAGTGTATCAGTTGAACCATTTTCATGAATAGTGATGTGAGACAGGAAGTCCCAGCAGTGTATGCACATTAACCGCTCGTTGTTTTTAAAGTTTTAAAGTTTATTTATTAGTGTCACAAGTAGGCTTACATTATCACTACAATGAAGTTACTGTGAAAATCCCCTAGTTGCCACACCCCGGCGCCTGTTCGGGCAACACTGAGGGAGAATTTAGCATGGCCAATGCACCTAACCAGCATGTCTTTCGGGCTGTGGGAGGAAACCGGAGCACCCGGAGGAAACCCACGCAGACACGGGGAGAACGTGCAGACTCTGCGCAGACAGTGACCTGAGCTAGGAATGGAAGCCGGGTCCCTGGCGCTGTGAGGCAGCAGTGCCAACCACTGTGCCACCATTTGCTACCAAATAAACCTGTTGGACTTTAACCTGGTGTTGTTAAAACTCTCACCATGCCACACCGTTGGTGTTCACACAAGAACAATTGCTACTTTGGCTCGGGTACTAGAGACCTGGACCTGTATTCTAACATGGTGTCAATGCCTTGAAGGAAGGGGAGCTGATTGGCAGAACAAGACAGGTAAGGAGCAGATCCATATCTAGGAATGGCACAGGACAGGATCCCTATTCACAGCTAGTGCATCAGGTTGAAGAAAGAATTAGTGGAAGAAGAATCTGTAAAACTGTTGGATACCCACCTTGTAGCCAGGTACAGGCTGTCTAGTTGTCAAGACAAAGACCAGGAAATGAGGGTTACGGACATTGAATAAATACACAACAATTAGTATCCAATTTACGCATACAATACAGCTACATCTACTGCATTAGTTCTGCAAATACTGGAGGTGATTTCAAGTCACAATCTGTGTTTTTATTTATTTTTGGCCAATATATACACAAATAAGAAATCCATCTGTGCAAATACAAGCTCCAGATCGAGGAGGCAGGATCACAGTGAGATTACCATTCATCTCCAGCCCATTCATTATTCCATGTAAACACAAGCAATGGCTTTGCAATCTAACTGGTGCAATAAACATTTGAAGATACTGAGTGTTAATAGGCAGCTTACAGTAGCATTCAGTTTAAAAATCAGCATTAAATATAAGCTTTTCTTAGCTTACTCAGTTGACAGTCAAAACTGCCAAGAATCAAGTCCCTTCAGCATTCTTCAAAAGAACAATGAGCTGAACTTTCACACACAGTCCACTAAGGTTCCTGTATTTGTGATGTAAGTAATACATTTGTTGGAACACCAAGTTGATTTGTAAGATTTCCAGAAGTGCCACTCCAAATAGATCATAGAATCCTACAGTGCAGAAGGAGGCCATTCGGCCCATTGCATCTGCACTGACCACAATCCCACCCAGGTCCCATCCCCATAACCCCATACATTTACCCTGGCAAGTCCCCCTGACACTAAGGGGCACTTTAGCATGGCCAATCCACCTAACCCGCACATCTTTTGGATCATTGATATTCTTTACTCCCTGCCATGGGATTTGCCCCACATTCACAGGAAATTTATTTATAATGCTGAGATTCTGACCTATGACTAACTGAGGATGCCAACCAATATTTTACTGCCATGGGACAACACGGTGGGTCTAAATATACTGCTTTGGTATCTTAGAAATGACCAGCCCAAAATTATGCCATGGAGTAGCAATGTTCAAATATTAATCTGTAATCTAAAATTGGATGCTAATCCATTTAATGTAAATTTAAAGTAAATGGGTTATGGGTGGCACAGTGGTTGGAGTTCCGCCTCACAGCACCAGAGACCTGGGTTCGATTCCTGGCTTGGATGACTGTGCGGAGTCTGCACATTCTCCTCGTGTCTGCGTGGGCCTCCTCCGGGTGCTCCGGTTTCCTTCCACAGACTTAAGATGCGCAGGTTAGGTTGATTGGCCATGGCCCCTTAGTGTCAGGGGGAATAGCAGGGTAAATACGTGGGGTTACAGGGATAGGGCCTGGGTGGGATTGTTGTTGATGGGCTGAATAACCTGCTTCTGCACTGTAGTGATCCTGTGATTCTAGTATAGAGGTCCTGTGTTCCAGAACTAACTGAGCCCACAGCCAAGTTGTTCAGGTACAGCTACAACACTGGCATCTACCCAGCAATTTGGGAAACTGCCCAGTTATGTTGTCCACAAAAAGCAGGATAATCCAATCCGGCATGGCACTCGCACAGCAATAACCTGCTCATTGATACTCGGCTTGAGTTCTGCAAGAACTCAACACCTGGACACAGCCTTAGTCCAAATATAGACAAAAGAGCTAAACACCAGAGATGAGGCAAAAATGAAAATAAAGGTGGCACTTGACTTGAGTATGGCATCAAGGAACCCTAGTAAAACTGGAGTCAATGGGAATCAGGATGAAAACTCTCCACTGGTTGGAGTTATACCTAGCACAAAGGAAGATGGTTGTGGTGGTTGGAGGTCAATCTTCTTAGTTCCAGGAATCACTGCAGGAGTTCCTTGGGGTAGTATCCTAGGCCCAACCATCTTCAGCTGCTTCATCAATGACTTTCCCTCCATCATAAGGTCAGAAGTGGGGATATTTTCTGTTGGTGGCACAATGTTTAACGCCATTCATGGCTCCTCAGAGTCTGAAACAGTCCATGTCCAAATGCATTCAGATCTGGACAATATTCCAGTTTGGGTTGATAAATGGCAAGTAATATTTGTGCCACACAAGCACCAAGCAATTACCATCTCCAACAAGAGAGAATCCAACTACTATCAACATCCTGGGGGTTAGCATTGGCCAACAGCTGAATTGCACCAGCCATATAAATACTGTGGCTATTAGAGCAGGTCAGCGGCTGGGAATCCTGTGGAGATTTACTCACTTCCTGACTGTCCAAGGACTACCCACCATCCACAAGGCACAAATCAGGAGTGTGATGGAATACTTGCCACTTGCCTGGATAAGTACAGCTCCAGCAACACTCAAGAAGCTCAACATCATCCACGCCAAATCAGCCCAATTGATTGGCACCCCAACCACCACCTTTAACATCAACTCCCCCTACCACCAACGCATAATGGCAGCAGAGTGTACCATCTATAAAATGCATTGCAGCAACTCATTGAGCCTAATTCAACAGCACCTTCCAAACTCATGACCCCTACCATCTAGAAGGACAAGGGCAGTAGATTCATGGAACAGCACCACCTGCAAGTTCTTCTCCAAGCCCCTCATCATCCTGACTGACAGTTGCTGGTCAAAATCTTGGAACTCCCTCCTTAATAGCACTGTGGGTGTTCCTACACCACATGGACTGAAGTGGCAATTCATCACCACCACCTCGGGGACAATTAGAGATGAACAATAAAATTGCTTCCTGTGAAATAATTTTTTTAAATGCATATCATTGAAATCTGAACCTTGTTTGATTTTGTTTATGTGGCGCTTAGAGCCATGGTTGATAGCAATGTCTGAATTAAAAATGTGATCCCCATTTACCTTTGATCTAAAAATCAGTAATATTATTTTTAAAACTGTGGTCAACAACAGATGTAGTTGATTAATTATGTAGATCATTGAGTACCTTTTACAGGAGGCCAGACATATCTGTAGAATCCCTACTGTGCAGAAGAAGGCCATTCGGCCCATCACGTCTGCACCAACTCTCCGACAGAGCATCCCACCCAGGCCTTTTTCACGTAACCCCATGTATTTACCCCACTAATCTCCCCACCCCACACATCTCTGGACATAAGGGACAATTTAGCATGGCCAATCCACCTAACCTGCACATCTTCAGATATCTTAATTCATCCAGTCTACCAGCAAGAATATGGTTAAACATCTCTTGATGTCCATGTTATGAGTTTCCATCAGGGGAAGCTAGGTGCCTGGAACAAGAATTCTGTAAAATTGGGCCATGCAGGCAATTTGGTCTCCTTTATGCCTGTGGTTCCTTTGATGTAATGAGTTGTCCCTGGGCGCTTCACAGGGCATTATAAAACAAAGTAAATGTGATGCGACATAATGAGGTGATCAAGAACTTGGTCAAAGAGGTAGGTTTTAAGGAGTGTCCTACAAGAGGAAAGTGAGGTAGAGAAGTGGAGACAGAATATTCCTGAGCTTGTGGCCTTGGCAACCAAAGGAGTACCCACCAATTGGAGAACGACTAGAATTGGAGATGCACAAGAGGCCAGAATTAGAGGAGCGCAGAAATCCCTGCTAGAAAGTGTTCATGTGGATGTCAGGAGAGAGTAGGATTCAACCCAGGCTCAGATTTGGGCTGTGATTCCTTGCACACTCGAGTGCTCTGCTGCCACTTGCTGTGTTAGCTGAGATATGAAGAATGGCCGAATGGGTGCTGGTGCTGTGAAACTTAATCCCAGCAAAAGAATCATTACCTTCGAGAATGAAGGAATTGGAAGGGGGAAAGACAGCCGCACTTTAAACTGTTCTAATAATGTTCATGGATGAGATTGTCGCCAGGCTGTCTCAGCCTTGTGAATTAAAGAAGAAGGAAGGTCAGAAATTGGATGCCAGATCTCTGTAAACACCTATACTATGTTCTCTGGTAGGTTAGTTCAAAATAATCTTGACTGTAATAATCACCTCATACTTTGGCAGCAGCTGCTCCCATTTATTAGTCCTGTGTGTCAAGCTAGCGAACATTACATTCTTTTCTGTTGCAACCTCTTGCTTGCGCCATTCCCCTGTCCTAGACCGTCATCCCAAGATGACAGTTGTGAAGGTCAGTGTCTTATGCTTGGAAGAAACCCTGCTGCATTAAGCACTTTATTTTCTTGCTTGCTCGCAGTTACTGCCAAACCAAGCAGAAACAAGCATTCCATTAAAACTGATCCTTAAACGATGTGGCATCTATTAAGGTTGTTCTGTCCTTGATCACATGAGCAAGTGCAGAAGTGACAGCAAAGAGTTTTTCGGGGAAGGGAAAGTAACTGCGATGGAGCTGCCTAAACATAAGGTGCGGCAATCTTTCATCTGTTGAAAGGATGGAAGCAGTTGCCATCATTGCCACTACACAACGTGACCATTTGCTCATTGAGTTGTTGTGAAAGACATTATTTGGTATTAACTCTGCTTATTTAATAGTGCTGCACAAACCTCCAGACACTGTGATTTCAAAGAAATTCCAATTTTCTCTCCATTGTTACCTCAATGCCTGACTCTTGCAGCATTTTATTTCTTGGACGTCTGCAGTCTTTCACTCCCTCTCCTCAGTTGAGTGGTCTCCTCTTGTGTCGTAAGAGCTCTGTGACTCAGTCTTTGTACAGAAGCCTGGGCAGTAATTACAGAGCTCATCACAGCTGAACTTGAAGCTCTCTTCACCCAACAGGCACCTGTGGGCACCTTGAGCAAGGAGTCAGTAGATAATAATCAGCAGCAGGAAGTCGAACTGATCATAGAATCCTTACAGTGTAGAAGGAGGCCATTCAGCCCATCAAGTCTGCACCAAGAACAGTCTAATCCAGGCCCTAATCCGTAACCCCATGTATTTACCCCACTAATTGCCCTGACACTAAGGGACAATTTAGCATGGCCAATCATCCTAAACCTATTCCCCCCCCTACCTCACCCTCCATATTCCAGGGATCATAGAATCCTACAATGCAGAAGGAGGAATCTTGAAACCCAATTGATTTCTGCCCAGTTGGAATCAGCTGACTCAGCATTGACTGAGGATAGGAATAGAAGCTGGAGCCCCCTCATCCAAGTGGCTCAGTCTTACGCTGCATGGTACACGGAGTCATGGGGAAGATGTTTAAGTAGCTTTATGAAATGTAGCCGTGCAGAGTGGATGTGTTGCAAAACAATTCAATTTGAGCTCAGAGCCACGCATGATACCTATGTCTGAATTAAAGATGTGATCCCCATTCACTATTCAGGGACGGCACAATGGTTAGCACTGCTGCCTCACAGCACATGGGAACCGGGTTCAATCCCGGCTTGGGTCGCTGTCTGTGTGGAGTTTGCACATTCGCCCTATGTCTGTGTGGGTTTCCTCTGGGTGCTCCGGTTTCCTCTTACAGTCCAAAGATGTGCAGGTTAGGTGGATCGACCATGCTAAATTCTCCCTCAGTATATCGGAACAGGCGCCGGAGTGTGGCGACTAGGGGGTTTTCACAGTAACTTCATTGCAGTGTTAATGTAAGCCTATTTGTGACTAATAAATAAACTTTAACTTTACTTTTTTGATCTAAAATCCAGTAATATTATTTTCTAAAACTATGGCCATCTACAGATGTAGTTGATTAATTATGTAGATCATCGAGTACCTTTTACAGAAGGCCAGACACATCCATAGAATCCCTACAGTGCAGAAGGAGCCCATTTGTCCCATCAAGTCAACACCAACTCTCCGACAGAGCACCCCACCCAGGCCCTATTCCTATAACCCCATGTATTTACCCCGCTAATCTCCCCAGCCCACAGATCTCTGGACACTAAGGGACAATTTAGCATGGCCAATCCACCTAACCTGCACATCTTTGGACATGATTATTCATCCAGTCTACTAGCAAGAATATTGTGAAACATCTATGTCCTTGCTATGAGTTTCCATCAGAGGAAGCAAGGTGCCCAGAACAAGAATTCTGTAAAATTGGGCCATGCATGCATTTTGGCCTCTTTTCTATCATTAATTCACCGAAGAATTGATGCTGCTTACAATTCTCCCCGTTTCAGCTCACTTAATGCTTTTAACTTTCATTTAGAACAAATGCATCCAAAAATGATGGATTGCTGAATAATAAATGTATTAAAATCAGCCATTCCCCCAATGGCTGGTGCTTAGTTACAGAAGAAAATATCCATTTCTCTGATTTCAGTTACGAATGAGCTTGTGCCCTTTAATCGTGTATTCATACCTCATTGAAGGGGGAAGTGTGGGGGATGCCACTCACAATTTAATGTCATCCACATCAAGAACATGGATGAACCAATCCTGCAGTAACATTCTGTGGTCCAGTTTATTCTGCAGCAAAGAGGGAAGAGTAAGCACACAAACTGAGGGAATGGAATTGGATGCAACTTATATTAATGTGTAAATAGATTCCAGTATCTGGTTTCATGTTTGTATAGCTTTTTGTCTGAGAGAAATGGATGCAACAGTAACTATAACGCTTTCATCGCAGGAAAAAGAAACAGTCTTAAGTTTCATGCGAATGTTTAATATTTATATTGCTGTAAATAAAGAAACATAACTGAATATATTTTGGAAATTATCATGCTGGGCATTCCATTTTTCCTATTCTAACGTCACCCCGTTTCCGTTTGCAGAATAACAGCGCAGAGCAACGAGTAACGTTAGACATTGACCTCTGGGACAAGTTCAGCGAACTCTCGACTAAGTGCATTATCAAGACAGTCGAATTTGCCAAACACCTGCCTGGATTTACCACTCTAACCATCGCTGACCAAATCACCCTCCTCAAAGCTGCCTGCCTAGACATCTTGGTGGGTACAATGCCTCTGTTTTATCACTTACTTTCCTACACATTTCTTGTCTGTTTTCCTCTCCAGAAGAGACTGATTCATGATTCCAATGGCACAGCCCATCTGGCCCTTCACAGATTTGGCAGTTCTTCATATATAACCTGTGCCAGTTTGTGTCAGCAGATGTTTGACTCCAATGAGACAGTGCAGTTAAGCAGAGTCCTTTACTCATATGATCGCTGGATAGTAGCAGGAACACTGCCTGATTTTTCACCCACCCAGCCCAGGGAGACTGAATCCTGCCGTAATACCCCAGTTCCTGTGCTGGCTAAGATCAGCTCAATACGGATTAGAGATTGAGCCTGGGAACTCCCAGTGTGATTCTGTACTACCTTTACCACCAGAATCATGAGAGAATCACCAGGTTCTTTCTTTAGCACTTTCCCAGGTGAGAGACGGAAATGTTTCCAATACATATTAAACACAGAGAAGGGTCATCTCTGTTACAGTAGACTAAATGAAAGGTGTTCTTTCCTTGCATTTAGATTTTACACAATTAGCATCAAAACAAGCACCAGCAACACAGAAAAATTCTGGTAACCTTCAACAGACTGCAGGGACTGGACCATATGAACAGAATTGAAAGGGTTTCATCCCTTGGCACTTGCAACAATCTGGCACCACAAAGCCAAGCCAAGTGTTTTTTTTAAAGTTTATTTATTAGTGTCACAAGTTTGCTTACATTCACACTGCAATGAAGTTACTGTGGAAGTCCCCCCGTCGCCACACTCTGGCGCCTGTTCGGGTACACTGAGGGAGAATTTAGCATGGCCAATGCACCTAACCAGCATGCCTTTCGGAATGTGGGAGGAGACCAGAGCACCAGAGGAAACCCACACAAACACGGGGTGAACGTGCAGACCCCGCACATATAGTCATCCAAACCGGGAATCGAACCCAGGTCCCTGGCGCTGTGAGGCAGCAGTGCTAACCACTGGCCTCTTTCTCGAACTTCTTTGAATTGAGTTGCCACAGAATGGCAGGAGACACTCCATTAATGGCTGTTAGTAAACCTGAAATTTGGTGCCAGTGGGAGACTTTGTTTGTACTTTGAATTTATTTTTAGCTAATCTCAGTCTGGGTGGTGCTATGAGTGGTACACTTCATTACTGGATTAGAAAGAAATCAGTTGAGGCTCCCTATTGATATCCAATGATCCCTTTCCCCGAGTGCATGTGGATATTCAGTGAATAGTTTTGGCTACAATGTCCTTCATGGTTGAAGAAAAGTTTGCAACACTCATTGTCTTGCCTCATCTTAAGAGGAACAATGGGCATCTTTGAAGCCATACCCCAGTATGGAGTGAATATCTTTGTTAACACTAAAACAATGGTCTGTGCATGTCAATATGGCCCAAGAGACACTTATACTGCAAGTCATCGTGTTGTAACAGTTTAGGCCATTTTGGTATTAATGTTGAGGGTCTGAACTGTATATCAGTATTGTTCATGGTACTAAAGAGTTGGGACCAGATTTTGGCTATTGAGGCAGGTAGGTCAAATTCGGAAATTCTTTGGCTCATCGAACCCAACTCATATTCTCCGCATTCATAATAGTATAATTTATCGCTTTGGAGAAGTGTCAACAAGAGTTCTGTTGAAACTGCATGGCCGAATGTTACTTTTTCTTCTGGCCTATACCTGGCAAACAAAGCAGTCCGACAAGAGGGGTTGTTAAACTCTCACTGACAGCTGCAGCCTACGTTGTTTTTTAACTTTAAAAATTGGGGCATTGAGGAAACTGCAGATCTTGACAGTGAAGCAGACCTTATCTGCCCTTTAAGAGCGTTTACATCTACTGCATCAATTTGTGACTCCCACACTGTGGTTTAAGGCCCTTTGCAACAGCAAAAATGGGGTCTGCGTGAACTCAAAACTGAGTTCAAATGGCCCTGCTGAGTTTGAGTTTGAGGGGGCGGCATGGTAGCACAGTGGTTAGCACTGCTGCTTCACAGGGCCAGGGACCCGGGTTCAATTCCCGGCTTGGGTCACTGTCTGTGTGGAGTTTGCATGTTCTCCCCATGTCTGCGTGGGTTTCCTCCGGGTGCTCCGGTTTCCTCCCACAGTCTGAAAGACGTGCTGGTTAGGTGCATTGGCCCGAACAGGCGCCGGACTGTGGCGACTTGGGGAATTTCACAGTAACTTCATTGCAGTGTTAATGTAAGCCTTACTAGTGACTAATAAATATACTTTACTTTACTTTAGTTTCCCTCCTGTGTGAATCGCACCCTGCCCCCTTTCCCATACTGGCAAAAATTGTATCTGTTGGAAATGGGAATGGGAGTTCTGTATCCAGATCGCTCCCATGATTGGCCAGGTTAAAAATTGCCCCTTAGAGTCCTGGGATGCGTAGGTTAGCGGGATTAGCGGGTAAAATATGTGGGGTGGGATTGTGGTCGGTGCAGACTCGATGGGCCGAATGGCCTCCTTCTGCACTGTAGGGTTTCTATGATTTCTATGATTTCTTAAAGGTTTGCAGAGTTTTTCTGACGCCTTGAAAATTCAACCCTCAATCAGCACGCGCTCATCATATTTCTTTGTTTGCTTAGATTCTGCGAATCTGTACCAGGTACACCCCTGACCAGGATACCATGACTTTTTCTGATGGCCTTACCCTGAACAGGACACAGATGCATAATGCAGGCTTTGGCCCCCTCACTGATCTGGTTTTTGCGTTTGCCAATCAATTACTGCCACTGGAGATGGACGATGCAGAGACTGGGCTCCTTAGTGCCATCTGCCTCATATGTGGAGGTGAGTAAGAAAAAATGCTTCACACCTTTCACCTTTTAAACTGGAGCTGCTGATAGGAATTGCATTGTATGATATGGTATGTTAATACATATTAACATGATAACTTTACTGCTTACTATTGCTTCATGATTAATAATGGTAAATTAATTGGAACTTTTTGTTATCCTTTCATGGGATGTTGGTGCTGAAGTTGTTGGCTGGGCCATCATTTGTTGCCCATCCCTAGTTGCCCTTGAGAAGGGGGCTGAGACCGCTGCAATCTATCTGCCATAGGTATATCTGTGGTGCTGTTAGGAAGGGGGTTCCAGCACTTTGATCCAGCAACAGTGAAGAAATGGTGATATATTTCCAAGTCAAGATGGTGTGTGGCTTGAAGGGAATGTAAAGCGCAGGAGAACATCTGGGGAGCAGCAATCACGGTACAATAAGGGTTACAATAATGATTTGAGAGGATTACTGATGATACAAAGCCCAAGGTAATTGGGAAAAGAAAAATAATGAAGGTGGGCCAAAGGAAGGCAAATTGGAGAAAAATATTGCCAAACAGGTGGCAACATTTAACAGGGAGATTAGGAAAGTTCAAGAGGAGTATATTCCACTAGAAAATGAGAACAACGTGGCCAAGAATTAGATGCTATAGATAAATGGAGATTAATTTCAATCTGAATACACAGGTTTTGGAGAGAGCACAGAATAGCAAAAACAGACCAGGATGAGCAATTTTCTTTTTGATTCATTCGTGGGACATGTGTGTCACTGGCTGGCCAGCATTTATTGTCCATCCCTAGTTGCCCTTGGAGGGCGGTTGAGAATCAACCACATTGCTGTGGCTCTGGAATCACATGTCGGCCAGACCAGGTAAGGACGGCAGAATCCTTCCTTTCCTGGTAAATAGTCTCACAACGCCAGGTTAAAGTCCAACAGGTTTATTTGGTAGCACGAGCTTTCAGAGTGTTGCTCCTTCATCAGGTGAAAGGACATTAGTGAATCAAATGGGTTTTTCCGACAATTGGCGATAGTTCCACAGTCATCAGTAGATTCTTAATTCCAGATTTGTTTTATTGTATTCAAATTCCACCATCTGCCCTGGTGGGATTTGAACCTGGGTCCCCAGAACATTAACTGAGTTTGTGGATTAATAGTCTCGCAATAAGACCACCAGGCCATCACCTCCCCACCAGTCACATGGAGAGACCAGTGAATTTGAAACTGTTTCCCTTGGAGCAGAGATGGCAAAGGGGAGATTTAATAGGATGTTCAAAACGAAGAAGGGGTTTTGATAGAGCAACTGGGAAGAAATTATTTTCTGTCAGGAAAGATAGCATGATTAAGGTAACTGGCAAAAGAATCAGTGGGGGAGGTAAGAAGAATGGTTTTTTTTGCAGCAAGGTTTTGTGAACTGGAATGCAATGCTTGAAAAGGTGGTAGAAGCGGATTCAGTTGCATTTTGCCAAAAGGATTTGGTAAATACTTGAAAATGAAAATATTTCAGGGCTATTGCAATAGAGTGGGGGTGGGACTAATTGGAGCAAAGACAAGAGGCCTCCTTCTGTGCTGTCAAGTTATATGATTCTAAGTGTATTAATAATAAAGGAGGTAAGGACATAAGGGAATATAATAAGCTCAGGGAAGAGGTTAAACAGACAATTATGAAGGCAAAGAGGAAATATGAAACTAAAATATCAAAGAAAATAAGAAATAATGAATTATTCCTTCGGCATCTAAGGAGCAAAAGAAGAACTAAGATGGGGATAGTCCACTAAAAGAAAAACAGGATAAATGTGCAGAGGATGATTCTGAAATTACAGGGAAAATGCATTACAGTTTTCACTGAGAAGACTAACAAAGAGGAAACCACAGCAGTAGAAAAAGTCACTCGGGGTATTACAACAGTTAGAGTAGAAAGAAAGTACAAGCCAAAGTAGCCACGCTCGATGACAACAAGGTCCTGGGTCCTGATGGATTTCACCAATGGTCACTCCAAGGAATTGGGGCACAGACAGCAGTAAAATCCATTAAACCACCCAATCCCACAGGCTGCATGAAGATGAAAATTAGTCATTGGATTTCATGGTAACAGCCTTCTAGTAACTGGGACACTTTGAGAAGTAAGTGGCAATGCCATTTTAGAATTGGAAATTACACAGTTTAAGCGGCTTTACCTGTCAGAAACACAAATCAGGGGACAGTAACAGCTAACGGTACAAACAGATTCACCAAGCACAAATCAATCATTCCCCTGGCCACAGACTCCAGAGCCGATTGATTCATAGAATCCCTACAGTGCAAAAGGAGGCCATTCGGCCCGTCAAGCCTGCACCAACAACAATCCCACCCAGACCCTATCCCTTTAACCTCATGTATTTACCCTGCTAATTCCCCTGACAATTAAGGGTCAATCAAACTAACCTGCATATCTTTGGACTGTGGGAGGAAACCGGAGCACCCGGAGGAAGCCCACGCAGACATGGGGAGAACGTGCAAACTCCACACAGACAGTGACCCAAGCCAGGAATTGAACCCAGTCCCTGGCGCTGAGAGGCAGCAGTGCTAACCACTGTGCCACCGTGCTGCCCGATTGTTGAGATGATTGACGATGATGTGGATAATTCTTTCCTGAGTGAATTCTAAATGCTGTTAACTCTGTACTTTTTAATTTTATGATGTAGTTTAATCTGCACTGTGATTTGAGGTCATGCTCCCCTTTTTTCAAAGAGCAACTGAATATTCACATCAAAATGCTTGACATTGTCAGGGTATTTTAATCATGCGTTTACTGTCTTTGCTGGCAAGAGTTGCTATGAATGGTGTTCTCCAGTCTGTGGACAGTGTAACCTTTTCACTAAAAATAGTGAGCAGAGGAAAATATAACCACCTGACTTTCTCAGCATGCTTGTCTGGAGGATACAGCTTTCTCTCCTACACACGCATGCATGTGCATGTACACAAACACGCACACACATGCACACAATCTCTCTCACACTCCTCACACACACACTCACGCACGCACCCACTCACTCACTCACCTACCTCATCACTCACACGCACACACTCACACTCTCACGCACACTCCCTCTCTCACGCACACACTCTCTCTCTCTCACACACACACACACACACACACACACACACACTCTCTCTCACGCACACATTCACTCTCTCTCACGCACACATTCACTCTCTCTCGCGCACACATTCACTCTCACACGCACACACTCTCTCTCACACGCACACACACTCTCACACGCACACACTCACTCTCTCACACGCACACACTCACTCTCTCACGCACACACTCACTCTCTCACATGCACACACTCACTCTCTCACACGCACATTCACTCTCTCACACGCACACACTCACTCTCTCACACGCACACACTCACTCTCACATGCACACTCTCTCGCACACACTCACTCTCGCGCACACACTCACTCTCACGCGCACACTCATTCTCACGCACACATTCACTCTCTCTCACGCACACATTCACTCTCTCTCACGCACACATTCACTCTCTCTCACGCACACACTCTCTCTCACACGCACACACTCTCTCTCACGCACACACTCTCTCTCTCACGCACACACTCTCTCTCTCACGCACACACTCTCTCTCTCACGCACACATTCACTCTCTCACGCACACATTCACTCTCACACGCACACATTCACTCTCTCACGCACACACTCTCTCTCTCTCACGCACACACTCTCTCATGCACACATTCACTCTCTCACACGCACACACTCTCTCACACGCACACACTCTCTCTCTCTCACGCACACACTCTCTCACGCACACACACTCGCACACACACACACACACTCTCACACGCACACATTCACACTCTCTCACACGCACACACTCACTCTATCATACACACACTCACTCTATCACAACACACTCACTCTCTCACATGCACACACTCACTCTGTCGCTCACTCACTCACTCACTGTCACTCACTGTCACTCACTCACTCACTCTCTCTCTCTCACACACACACACACTCTCTCTTTCTCATGCACTCGCACACACACGCACTCACTCACTCTCACACATAGACACACATACACGCTGAGAGGCGCAGAAACATGAAGCAAGTTACTTGAACATTCACATTTGCAGCCAATTCTTTGTTTGTGCAGGTTTTCCTCGGGATGGTTTTCCTCGGGATGTATTGCTATTTCATTCTGTTGGCAGAAATCTGTACGTTTCTGAAGGATCATAAAGGTGGAACAGGTCACATTAGATCACTTGTTTAAATGCTTGTCTGGAGGATACAGCTCCCTCTCTCCTACACACGCACACATATGCATGTCCACAAACACGTACACACGCACATAATCTCTCGCTCACTCACTCTCTCACTCTCTCACACACACACTCACTCTCACACGCACTCACTCTCTCTCTCACACTCTCTCTCTCACACACTCTCTCACACGTGCACTCTCACACACATTCACTCTCTCGCGCACACACACTCACTCACACACACTCATTCTCTCACACTCTCACTCACACACACACACCCTTATACACACACACACACACTCATTCTCTCACACACACACACTCTCACACACACACACTCTCACACACACACACTCTCACACACACTCTCACACACACTCTTTTATATACACACACACACACTCTTACACACACACACACTCTTACACACACGCACACTCATTCTCTCACACACCCTCACTCACACACACACTCATTCTCACACATTCTCACACACATTCACTCTCACACACTCTCATTCTCATACACTCTCTCACACACACACACTCTCTCACTCTGACACGCAGAAACATGAAGCAAATTACTTGAACATATTCACATTTGCAGCCAACTCTTTGTGCAGGTTTGTCTAGGGATGTATTGCCATTCCATTCTGTTGGCAGAAACCTGATGTACATTTCTGAAGGACCATAAAGGTGGAACAGGCCACTTTAGATCACTTGTTTAAATGTCCCACTGCTTGAAATGAAGCATGACCCTAAATTAGCATGGGATGACTTTTCTGGCAGCATATAGATTAATTATAATGAATTAGTCCAAGGAGCACTGGTGGTTTAACGTATCCGATGAACAGCATAATACAATTTGAATTATTCAAAATCTCTTCCTGCAAACTAAAGGAAGAGTAATGGAAAGTTACTTTCAAGTCATTCCCAGTCTTTGGAAAAAGTAGAGATCCTGATCAGAATGTTTGGCATAAATTGAATGGCCTCCAACTTGATTCTGAACTCTGCTGCCAAATAGCTTGTGGTTTTCTGACCCCCGCCCTCACACTGCTACCTTCTCTCCCAAACGCTCCCTCTCGGCACCCCATCATGCATTTGCCCTGATCACTCCTCCCTCAAACTTTCCCTCGCCCAGTTCACTTCTTTCTCAAACTTGCCCTCCCAATATCCCTTCACCCTGCTCTCCCCCCATCAACATTTCCTTTCCATTATCCCATCCTGTTTTTTATCCTGTTCCCCCATGCCTTCTTTCAAACGTTCCCTCCACATCTCACTCTCGCCTTCCCTCAGGTTCTTCCTTTCCCAGGCCATTCCTCCCGATATCCCGATGCTGGCCCTGATCCAGCCCTTTCCTCTCTCTCAGGTTTTCCTTACCAGCTGCTGGCACAGAAGGCCACCATGGCTCATCATTTCTGTACTGACTGCTCACCGAAATAATCCACGACAAATTCGGTTGCCCGGCTTATTCCCCGTAGGCCTACATTTTTCGCCGCTTCCGCCTCAACCAGTCCCTGTGGCAAAGTGTACCCTACCACAGTAATCTCCTGTCCTCTCTCAACACTATCAGTGACTACATAATCAGCCAAGATCGTATTAAAGGGCAGAACAGGCTCAACAAGCTGAATGGCCACCTCTTGTTCATAGAATCATCGAATCCTACAGTGCCGAAGGAGGCCACTCGGCCCATCGAGTCTGCATCAACCACAATCCCACCCAGGCCCTAACCCCATGCATTTACCCTAGCTAGTCCCCCTGACACTAAGGGTCAATTTAGCATTGCCAGTCCATCTAACCCGCACATCTTTGGACTGTGGGAGGAAACCAGAGCACCCGGAGGAAACCCACGTGCAGACAGGGCGAATGTGCACACTCCACGCAGACAGTGACCCAAGTCGGGAATCGAACCCAGGCCCCTGGCGCTGTGAGGCAGCAGTATTAACCACTGTGCCAGCGTGCTGCCCCATGTGCCACCGTGCATTGTTCCTATGTTCCTATTCCTATTTTAAGTTGGTGGTCCCCTCTTCACTGACTCACCAACCATAACATTTCTTCCCACTATTCGCACATGTTACACCTAATCTCAAAATGTTTAAAATTACAACAAAATACTGGAAAACCCCTCAACTTGTCAGCCACATGTGTAGGGACAGAAAAACTGAGTGGCTTGCTAGGCCATTGCTGTGAATCAGATGTAGGCCAGACCAGGTAAAGGCAGCAGATTTTCTTCCTTAAAGGACATTGGTGAACCAGCAGGATCTTTACGACAATCGACAATGGTTTCATGGACTTTTAATTCCAGATTTTCACTGAATTCAGATTGCACCTTGATGGGATTTGAACCAGATCCCCAGGACATTACTCTAGGGTCTCTGGATTACTAGTCCAGTGACAATACCACTACAAATATGCTGTTTGTACTAATGTTGATCAGATTTGTGCCAACAGTTTTAGTTTTCCTGTAAACCAGCACTAAATGTATAAGTAAGTTGTAATACTGTAAAATAATGGCATGATACGAAGCAAAGCATCGTAGCTGTGAGGGACAGCTCGGTGGATAGGATATTAGGATGTAGATAGGCTGGAAAATTGGGCGGGGATCCTGGATTCAGGATTCAATCCTGGACCGGGGAGCGGCGCGGGCTTGGAGGGCCGAAGGGCCTGTTCCTGTGCTGTATTGTTCTTTGTTCTTTTGTTCTTTGATTGTTTAATAGCTCTGAAATTACATTAACATGGCACTAAATTGGTTGTTTACACAAGTGTAATAATTCATTGATAATGTTTTGGTAAAACAGTTGGCAAAGGAGGGCCTTGAGGAAGTGCAGCATAGGTTCACTAGAATAATACCTGGACTCCAAAGGTAAAATTACAAGGAGAGGTTGCACAAACCAGGGTTGTATTCCATGGAAGATTAAGGGTGCTTTGAGCTAAGTTTTCAAGATTGGTTAGATAGAGGGCAACTATTATAAAACAAAGGTTGGGGAGTCTCGGACTAGAGGAACACAGCTGAAAAATTACAACCTAGCCCTTCAATTGCGAAAGTAAGAAACATCTCTACACACACAGGCTTCTCAAAGTTTGGAAACTTTATTCTGAAAGTAAGTGGCAATTGCTCAAGTGTTATTTTTCAATCTGAGGTTTATCGATTTTTTTTTAACCACGGGTATTTAGGTGTAAGGCATTATGTTACAGGTCAGCCACTATCTCACTGAATGGTAGACAAGACCTATGCGGACGGTTGCTTGTTTGTGAATCTGTTCTGGCAGTTTCATTCCCAGTTTTCCTGAAAGTGTTAATTGCAACTGAGATCCGAGCTCTGTAGGTGCTGTTCTGCCTTTTGGTACCTTGTCCAAGTGTTAATCGCTCATATGAGTTTAGACAGCGAGTGTTGGCGTGCTGTTGCCCCCCCCCCCCCCCCCCCCTCGGGGGGGGGGGGGGGGGGGGGCTGGGCACCAGAGTCAAAACCACTCCTGTTCTCTCACAGCGTCGACACTCGCACACCTCCAGATGAAGTCGTGGGCTGGTCGTCCTACTCTTTAAACCCAAACTAATTGCAACACCGCAAACTGCTGATGGCAGAAGACTCAGCACGGATCAGAAATTGATCCTTTGGCCTTCTGGTTTTTAATAGTTCAGTCATTACCTTCGGAGGGGATTCTAAATTAGACTTCACTTTTGATAGTTTTTTCTCGGATAGTTTAAACAAAGCAGTATTATTCCAGAAAAAATAACTATGATCTTTTTATTATGATAGCAACGCTTTTTGTCGAAATGATGTATAACACTGCCAGTAAAGGCAGTTTGTTTTACAGCTGGGAGTGTTTCAGCTCCGTTTAATAGTAAGTAATAATTTACAATGGACACTCCAGCTGAAGTGTTACCCAGTTGAAGCAAATTCTTAATCTTCAAGCACAAGAATCCTAGATGTTTAAGCTGTAGATTGGAGGCCAATCTCGCAACTCCATTAATGCCCCCATTTCCCTGATGCTTTACTAGCAAAGCAAATTTTGCACAAGATAGGACAGTTAATGTGGAAAGCAGAAAATCTCAAAGTAAACCATGTTCACTTGAACTTAGGATAAGGTGCGTTACTTTTGTCACATGTTGTGCACTAGTGTTGAGGGATTTTATCCATCACGGAATGGTGGCACAGTGGTTAGCACTGCTGCCCCACAGCATCAGGGACCTGGGTTCAATTCCAGTCTTGGGTGGCTGACTATGTGGAGTTTGCACGTTCTCCCTGTCTCTGCGTAGGTTTCCTCTGAGTGCTCCGTTTTCCTCCCACAGTCCAAAGATGTGCATGTTAGGTGTATTGGCCATGCTAAATTCTCCCTTGGTGTCCACAGATGTGTAGGTTAGGGGGGAGTAGCGGAGTAAATCTGTGGGGTTATGGGGATAGGGCCTGGGTAAGGTGCTCTGTCGGAGAGTCGGTGCAGACTTGATGGACCGAATGGCCTCCTTCTGCACTGTCGGGATTCTATGGTTCTCAGTTGGGACATAAGATTGAGGCGTTTTAGTTTTAATGACATTATTTTGTTTGGTGATGTCAACAAACTTGCTGCACTGCGGTTGGTAGAAAAGCTTGCTCCCAGAAACTGAATAAGTTGGTTTAGCAGGGCCACAGTAATTCTCTCATGGCTTTGTCCCATGCATTGAGGTGTCTGCTCACATTACAAAAGGGATAAACCACTGGGGGTGGGGGAAAGTGGTATGTTACTGTCATTGGCGAAATTGGTTTGCAGATCAAAAATACAACACTAAATTTTGTTATTTTTAAAAATCTGGTCCCTGGAGTTTTGCCTCAGATTTGCTTCATTGCTTCTAAACTGCTTTCTGCAGGAGCGCAGAGGGACAGTAACAATGTACAAAGTGTACTGCTAGCATCTTATTTTAAAGGGAAAGTCCATAGCTTTTCAGGTCTCCACGAGCAACTTGGCCCAGTTAATATTGAGCAGAGAGGAAAAATTCAGGACTCGCTTGCCAACTGGTCATTCAAATCCTTTAACTAGTTGTGTAATAACGTGCACTGATATTTGGAAATCAGGCCAGTTTTTCAACATGTTCTGCTAAGAAGCATCATTGCATGCTTATATCACCCTCTGGTGTTTGTAATATGTGGCTTTGTTAGAACATAGATTGATGTTTCATCTGTAGGCAGTATAGAATAATAGAAACCCTACAGCACAGAAAGAGGCCATTCGGCCCATCGAGTCTGCACCGACCACAATCCCACCCAGGCCCTACCCCCATATCCCTACATATTTACCCACTAATCCCTCTAACCTATGCATCTCAGGACACTAAGGGGCAATTTTAGCATGGCCAATCAACCTAACCCACACATCTTTGGACTGTGGGAGGAAACCGGAGCACCCGGAGGAAACCCACGCAGACACGGGGAGAATGTGCAAACTCCACACAGACAGTGACCCGAGCCGGGAATCGAACCCAGGACCCTGGGTCGACTGGTCATGCATCTCATTGTTGCTGCTGGACTTCACTGTGTTTCCGTTATATGAAGAAGATGATGTGGAGATGCCGGCGTTGGACTGGGGTGGGCACAGTAAAAAGTCTCAAAACACCAGGTTAAAGTCCAACGGCTTTATTTAGTATCACGAGCTTTCGAGCGCTGCTCTTTCATCAGGTGACTCACCTGATAAAGGAACAGCGCTCAGAAAGCTCGTGATACCAAATAAATCCATTGGACTTTAACCTGGTGTTGTGAGACTTCTCAATGAGAAGAAGGATACAATTGCATTGGAGATAGTATGGCAGAGATTTACTAGATTGGGATGAGAGGGTTGTCCTATGATGGGGAACTGAGTACATTGGTCATCGGACTCACTGGAGTTTAGAAAAATGAGAGGTGATCTAGGTTCTGAAGGGGCTTGACCAGGTAGCCACACACACAGGTGAATCCGTCTGGCTAGGGAATCTAGAACACGGAGCACAGTCTCAGTATAAGGGCCGATCATTTAGTACTGGAATGAGGGGAAACTCATTCATTGAAAGGGTTGTGAATCTTTGGAATTCTGTACCCCAGAGGGTTGTGGATACTCCATCATTGAGTACATTTAAGGCTGAGATAGCCAGATGTTTCGCTGGAATTCTACAGCCCCGCCCGTCGTGGAATCAAAGCAGGCAGGGGGCGGACAAGGGAAATGTCCGTTGACCTTGGGCGGGAATTTCCAGTCTTGCTCAAGTGAGGCCATAAAATCCCGTCCTTGATCCCTCGAGGAGTTATGGGATGTGGGAGTGAGTAGGAAAGTGGGGATGAGGCAGGTGATCAGTTGTGAATATATTGAATGGTGGAACAAGTTCGAGGGCCGTATGGTATACTCCTGCTCCCTATTTCATATGTTCTTAAATAACTTCTTGATTTGTCCACAATACATTTCCCATGAAGTACTTTGGATATAGCTGAGAGGCACTATTTTCAGCTTCTATATGCTTGAAACTTCTTTCTTGCGTGTAGCCACAGGTGGAGGGACCAAGATTTAGCTTCACTGTGCACATGATCAGTACAATGAAGTTAATTTATTGTTATTGTTAAAATCTCAGAGAATAACTCCCCCAGGTTACGTAGCAGGTCATATGGACAACAAAAATCCCAGATTCGATCTCCAGTCTTTAGTAGCTGACTCAGCCAGGACAACGATGCTACCTCAATCCCTCTGGGTTAATCATGATGTGGAGATGCTGGCATTGGACTGGGGTGGGCACCGTAAGAAGTCTCACAACACCAGGTTAAAGTCCAACAGATTTATTTGGAATCACGAGCTTTCAGAGCGCTGCTTCTTCTTCAGGTGACTCTGGGTTAAGGAAGTCGAAGTCAGCCCATGTATCTGCCCCTGACCATTAATGTGGACCGTTCGGTTTCCCCCAGCTGACAGGTTGCTGGTACATGTGGTCTTCATTCATACATTAAGAATGGCTTACTTGGGTATAGTTCCAGAAGAATAATTGGCACATGTGGACCTTAATCCCAGAAAGGAGTGAATGTCCTTCAGAAGAGATGGGGTAAAAATTAGTGAGAAAAAAAGAGAGGGGGAAAGAAGACTGTATACAGTATGTTGCCATGGCTTGGGTGACGGAATCAAATTGTCCAAAGGGTGGGGATGGAAGTGAAACTGTCTTTCTCTATCTGATGGGTGGAGGGACTATCTGATGAGTAGTCTTTAAACGCTGTCCTTTTAACAGCTAGGATTTGGGTTTGATTCCAATCCAGACAGATGGGGTGATAGTGTCCTTTGTGACTGATAGCTATTAAGGGTCGTAAGTGAAACAAGCATGAGCACATTCTTTATTCAATTCCCAGTGGATGTGTGTCTTCATCAGAGAATGACCTGCCAACAGATACTGCAAGGGCAAAGTCATGGAATGCTGTTTGCATATAGCAGTTAGTTTAGTAGTGTAAATGTTTATGAGATAGACAGCTCTCTACAATATTACTGATTTGAGCTTTTTGATTGTTCTCTTCAGAATCTACCTGTAAAATTCTCATTCACCTATTCATTATAGAAACTGAAGACTTTGCGTGCTGATAAAGGAGTATTGCTGTCCTTTAGAGTTGATAAGAAAGCTTTTGAATTTCACATTGGCTCTTTAGCTAACTCTTACAGACTAAAAGATTTAGTTCAATTCGCAGTAAGTGCCGCCTTAGCTGGAATGGCCATTGAAGAGGTAAAGTTGGCCTTTGTAACCCAGGGATAAAGAGAATAGTAATCAGCCTGAGTTTCTGCACTTAATTGCTGTTAGTAACCACCCTGTTGGAATGTACAAGTGTGTGTGAATGTCAGATGAGAACAGAATTAGGCCTGACTATGATGAACCCCACTGTTAAGTAATCATCTGACACTGACGGAAGACGCATGAAAAGTGGCCATCTGGGTACGGTATCCCTCAGCTCTCAGTGTCTATAAATTCTGGCTCAGCTGAAGTCGAAACTGGGCAATTATAAAGAAAGCATTAATAAATGTCCATTTGCCTCGCTGTTACACTGCCTCAACTTACACTTAGAGAGTGGGCGCGACTTTCCCGCCCAGCTGCACTGGTCGAGTAGCGGGGCGGCAAATTTGAACGGGAGTCAAGAAATCCAAATCGCACCTGGAGTCCGGCTGGTTGACGGATCTCCCATATACCGTGTAGACTTGTACACAGTATATGAGAGATCAGGACGCATGCCTAGCAGTCTGCAGCCGGCTTCTCCAGCGAGCTTAGGCTCCACACCCACTCCACCCCCCAATTACTGGCATGAAGCTCCCTGCTGCCGAAAGAATTGACAGAATGTGGGGAAAATTGCATGTGGTAGCTCGCTGAAAAAAACTGAGAGAAACTCTCCTGTTTTCAGACTTTTGTGACACTTAGAATTTGCTGGGGAAAATTCCGCCCAGTGTCTTTAATGTAATAAGATAAGGAAAAGGGTAAGGAAAGGAGGGTAGTGCTAATTGGGGACTCTACGGTGAGGGGGTCAGATAGGCGTTTTTGCGGACACAGACGGGACTCTCGGATGGTGGTTTGCCTCCCTGGTGCAGGGGTCCGGGATGTCTCTGGTCGAGTCCCAGAAATCCTGAAGGGGGAGGGAGAGGAGCCGAAGGTCGTGATGCATATAGGTACTGCTGACATAGGTAGGAAGAGGGAAGGGGTCATGAAAAGAGAATATAGGGAGTTAGGTAGACAGCTGAGAAAGAGGAATGCAAAGGTAGTAATCTCGGGATTGCTGCCTGTGCCGCGGGAGAGTGAGAACAGGAATCGGTGGAGAATGAATGCGTGGCTGAGGGACTGGAGCAAGGGACAAGGATTTGGGTACTTGGATCATTGGGACCTCTTTAGGGGCAGGTGTGACCTGTTTAAAAAAGACGGGTGGCACTTGAATCCCAGGGGGACCAATATCCTGGCGGGAAGGTTGGCTAAGGCTACTGGAGAGACTTTAAACTAGAAAGGTTGGGGGGAGGGAATCGAAATGAGGGGACTGAGAGCGAAGAGGTTAGCTCGCAAATAGATAAGGAATGTAGACAGGGTAAGAGGGAGGTTAGACGAGTGATGGAGAAGGGAAGTGCTCAGGCTGAAGGTCTGAGATGTGTCTATTTTAATGCCAGGAGTGTAGTGAATAAAGTGGATGAGCTTAGAGCGTGGATTGCTGCTTCGAATTGTGATGTGGTGGCCATTACGGAGACTTGGATGTCTCAGGGACAGGACTGGGTGCTTCAGGTGCCGGGTTTTAGATGTTTCAGGAAGGACAGGGAGGGAGGCAAGAGAGTGGGGGGGAGTGGCACTGTTGATCAGGGATAGTGTCACGGCTGTAGAGAAGGTGGACGCCGTGGAGGGATTGACTACGGAGTCTCTGTGGGTGGAGGTTAGGAACAGGAAGGGGTCGGTAACTTTGCTGGGTGTTTTCTATAGGCCGCCCAATAGTAACAGAGATGTTGAGGAGCAGATGGGGAAACAGATCCTGGAGAGATGTAGGAATAACAGAGTTGTCGTGATGGGAGATTTTAATTTCCCAAACATAGATTGGAATATCCCTAGGGCTAGGGGTTTGGATGGAGAGGAGTTTGTTAGGTGTGTCCAGGAGAGTTTCCTGACACAGTATGTGGATAAGCCTACTAGAGGAGAGGCTGTACTTGATCTGGTGCTGGCTAATGAACCTGGACAGGTGGAGGATCTCTCGGTGGGTGAGCATCTTGGGGATAGCGATCATAATTCTATCTCCTTCACGATAGCATTGGAAAGAGATAGGATCAGGCAGGCTAGGAAAGTGTTTCTCTGGAGTAAAGGGAAATACAGTGTCATCAGGGAGGAAATTAGACGGGTAAATTGGAAGGAGGCATTCTTGGGGAAAAGTACCGAAGGAAAGTGGAGGATTTTCAAGGAATGTTTGTCTGGAGCTCTGCATGACAACGTTCCGATGAGACACTGAGGTGTTGGTAGGGTACGGGAACCGTGGTGCACGAAGGTTGTGATGAACCTGGTGAATAAGAAAAGAGAGGCGTACAGAAGGTTCAGAGAGCTAGGAGGTGTTAAGGATTTAGAGGAGTATACGGGATGTAGGAAGGAGCTTAAGAAGGAAATTAGGAGAGCGAGAAGGGGTCATGAGAAGACCTTGGCGGGTAAGATTAAGGAGAATCCCAAGGCTTTCTACAAATATGTCAAGAGTAAAAGGATGAGATGTGAAGGCATAGGACCCTTAAAAGGTGAAGGGGGAAAAGTTTGTGCGGAACCGTTAGAAATGGCGGAGGTGCTTAATGAATACTTTACCTCGGTATTCACGGTGGAAAGGGATCTGGGTGGTTGTACTGCTGGTTTGCGGTGGACAGAAAGGATCGAGCATGTGGACATAAAGAAAGAGGATGTGTTGGAACTATTGAATGGCATCAAGGTTGGTAAGTCGCCGGGACCGGATGGGATGTACCCCAGGTTACTGTGGGAGGCGAGGGAGGAGATTGCGGAGCCTTTGGCGATGATCTTTGCATCATCGATGGAGACGGGAGAGGTTCCGGAGGATTGGAGGATTGCAGATGTGGTCCCTATATTCAAGAAAGGGAACAGGGACAGCCCGGGAAATTACCGACCGGTGAGTCTAACCTCAGTGGTTGGTAAGTTGATGGAGAGGATCCTGAGAGACAGGATTTATGATCATCTAGAGAAGTTTAGTATGATCAAAAGTAGTCAGCACGGCTTTGTCAAGGGCAGGTCGTGCCTTACGAGCCTGGTTGAGTTCTTTGAAAATGTGACCAAACACATTGACGAAGGAAGAGCGGTGGATGTGGTCTATATGGACTTCAGCAAGGCGTTCGATAAGGTCCCCCATGCAAGACTTCTTGAGAAAGTGAGAGGGCATGGGATCCAAGGGGCTGTTGCCTTGTGGATCCAGAACTGGCTTGCCTGCAGAAGGCAGAGAGTGGCTGTGGAGGGGTCTTTCTCTGCATGGAGGTCAGTGACCAGTGGAGTGCCCCAGGGATCTGTTCTGGGACCCTTGCTGTTTGTCATTTTCATAAATGACCTGGATGAGGAAGTGGAGGGATGGGTTGGTAAGTTTGCTGACGACACCAAGGTAGGTGGTGTTGTGGATAGTTTGGAGGGATGTCAGAAGTTGCAGCGAGACATAGATAGAATGCAAGACTGGGCGGAGAAGTGGCAGATGGACTTCAACCCGGATAAGTGTGTAGTGATCCATTTTGGCAGATCCAATGGGATGAAGCAGCAGTATAATATGAAGGGTACCATTCTTAGCAGTGTAGAGGATCAGAAGGACCTTGGGGTCCGGGTCCATAGGACTCTTAAATCGGCCTCGCAGGTGGAGGATGCGGTCAAGAAGGCGTACGGCGTACTAGCCTTCATTAATCGAGGGATTGAGTTTAGGAGTCGGGAGATAATGCTGCAGCTTTATAGGACCCTGGTTAGACCCCACTTGGAGTACTGCGCGCAGTTCTGGTCACCTCATTACAGGAAAGATGTTGAAGCCATTGAAAGGGTGCAGAGGAGATTTACAAGGATGTTGCCTGGATTGGGGGGCATGCCTTATGAGGATAGGTTGAGGGAGCTTGGTCTCTTCTCCCTGGAGAGACGAAGGATGAGAGGTGACCTGATAGAGGTTTACAAGATGTTGAGAGGTCTGGATAGG
The DNA here is from genome assembly GCF_964213995.1 of Mustelus asterias. Lineage (NCBI taxonomy): Eukaryota > Metazoa > Chordata > Chondrichthyes > Carcharhiniformes > Triakidae > Mustelus > Mustelus asterias. Next base: position 99,904,873 of record NC_135811.1, read on the forward strand.
GTAGACTCTCAGAGGCTATTTCCAAGGGCTGAAATGGTTGCTACGAGAGGACACAGGTTTAAGGTGCTGGGGAGTAGGTACAGAGGAGATGTCAGGGGTAAGTTTTTCACTCAGAGGGTGGTGGGTGAGTGGAATCGGCTGACGTCGGTGGTGGTGGAGGCAAACTCGTTGGGGTCTTTTAAGAGACTTCTGGATGAGTACATGGGATTTAATGGGATTGAGGCTATAGATAGGCCTAGAGGTAGGGATATGATCAGCGCAACTTGTGGGCCGAAGGGCCTGTTTGTGCTGTGGCTTTCTATGTTCTATGTTCTAAGATGGCTCAAGACGTTTAACAGGACTGACTGTCGAACTCCAAGCCACATTAGGATTACGTGAGCTATACGGCACAGAAACAGGCCATTCGACCCAACCAGTTCATGCTGGTGTTTGGGTTCCACTCGAGCCTCCTCCTAACTTTCCTCATCTAAATCTGCCCTCCTAACCATCTGTTCCCTTCGCGGTCAGATACCTGTCTAGTCTCTCTGTAAGTGCATCCCTGTGGTAGCAAGTTCCACATTCTCACCACTCTTTGGATAAAAACATTACTTCTGAATTCCCTATTAGATTCTTGGTGACTATCTTACGTTGATGGAGATATCAGAACATTTGACCGAAAACTAGGCAGACTTTAAAGAGCTTCTTGCAGGAGGAGAGAGAGGCTAGTAATATCAAGACAAAGAAAGTCAGGGATGTGCAAAAAGCCAGTGATCGCAGAGAGTCTTAGGTCTGGAGGAAGTGACAGATAAGGGTAGAAATGTCAATTGTTAGAGCACATAGGTTAAAGTTGAAAGGGGGAAAGTTTAAAGGAGATGTGAAAGGCTTGCTTTTTACACAGGGGCTGGTAAGTGCCTGGAATGGGCTGCCAGAGGAGGTGGTAGAAGCAGATACAATAGCAACGTTTGGAGGCTTCTTGACAGATACATGAATAGGCAGTGAATAGAGGAATGTGGACTGCGTAGAGACAACAGTTTTTAGTTTAGATAGGCGTCATGTATTGGCACAGATTTGGTGGACTGAAGGGCCTGTTCCTGTGCTGTACTGTTGATAGAATCCCTACAGTGCAGGAGGAGGCCATTCGGCCCATCGAGTCTGCATCAACAACAATCCCACCTAGGCCTTATCCCCGCAACCCCACATGTTTACCCCGCTAATCCCTCTAACTACACATCCTGGGACACTAAGGGGCAATTTAGCATTGCCAAAGCACCTAACCCGCACATCTTTGGACTGTGGGAGGAAACCGGAGCACCCGGAGGAAATCCACACACACACCGGGAGAACGTGCAAACTCCACACAGACAGTGACCCAAGCCAGGAATCGAACCCGGGTCCCAGGTGCTGCAAGGCAGCAGTGCAAACCACTGTGCTACCGTGTTCTTTGAGATATAGAAGCGGGAGGCCAGGGAGGATATTGAAAACAAAGAGGAGCTTTTTAAAGTCAGGCCGATGCCAGACTGGGAGCCAGTGAAGGTCAGCAAACACAGGGGATTGGGCAAAAAGTGCTAAGCACAAGTTAGGAGGCAGGAAGTACAACATCGTCACAACTCCTCCATGCTCTGTACACATTAAACTGACTGATGTAGTTGACAGCAAGAGGGTGTCTGAGCAAGTTGAAGAATGTGAGGATGGAAGCGAGAGACGAAAGTTCTCTGATAATCTTGGATGTTTCTTTGTGTAGATCGTCAGGACCTGGAGGAGCCAGAGAAAGTGGACAAGCTGCAGGAGCCGCTGTTGGAAGCCCTGAAGATCTATGTGAGGAAAAGGCGACCGAACAAGCCCCACATGTTCCCAAAAATGCTGATGAAGATCACGGATCTGCGCAGCATCAGTGCCAAAGGTGAGTGCGTGGGATGGTCAACCAAAAATACAACAGGAACAGCGTCGTGACTGATACGAATGGGACTGAGATACATTGAGCTGCGGAGGTTAACGGGCTCCCCACAATGTCAATTTCCCCACAGTCTGAGGATTCAGGGTAGACCATTTAGGACGGAGGTGAGGCGACATTTCTTCACCTCATTACCACAGGAAGTAGTTGCTGCCAAAACATTGAATGTATTCAAGAGGCGGCTGGATATAGCACTTGGGGCGAATGGGATCAAAGGTTTTGGGGGGAAAAGCAGGATTAGGCTATTGAGTTGGATGATCAGCTGTGATCGTAATGAATGGCAGAGCAGACTCGAAGGGCCAAATGGCCTCCTCCTATCTTCTATGTTTAGCTCAATGGGGATAGGGCCACCCATATTTCAGTCACTGCATTAGATCAGAAATGGTGCATCACTTGGGTGCAGATTAAATTTCCTGCCAAACATTATTTGACAAAGGTCAGTGTATGCATTAAAACTATTTGCAGCCTTTGAAAGGCTAACATTGTATTTGATTTGATTTATTATTGTTTTAAAAAGTTAAAGTTTATTTATTAGTGTCGCAAGTAGGCTTACATTAACACTGCAATGAAGTTATTGCGAAAATCCCCATGTCACGCGTATTGGGATACGGTGAAAAGTATTGTTTCTTGAGCGCTATACTGACAAAGCATACCGTTCATAGAGTACATAGGAGAGGGAAAGGAGATGGTGCAGAATATAGTGCTGTAGTTACCAACAGGGTGTAGAGAAAGATCAACTTAATATGCGACAGGACCATTCAAAAGTCTGATGGCAGCAGGGAAGAAGCTGTTCTTGAGTCGGTTGGGACCTTTGTATCTTTTTCCTGATGAAGGGAGGTGGAAGAGAGGATGTCTGGGGAGCGTGGGGTCCTTGATTATATACCTGAGGGTCACTTATCTTTAAACAGCTGTACACCTTAAGTTTACCTCTGCACTGTCGAACTCCCAATGCCAGGCAATATATTGCTACAGGATGCTGCCCTACATTGGTAGGGTAACATCCTTAAGGTACGTCCATCAGACTACCTCGCACTAAGTTGATCTTTCTCTCCACCCGAGCTATGACTGTAACACTACATTTGCACATTCTCCTTTCCTTTTCAACGGTATGCTTTGTCTGTATAGCGCGCAAGAAACAATACTTTTCACTGTATGCTAATACATGTGACAATAAATCAAAATTTGATTTTTTTCAATATATATATATAAAGCAAAGAACACTAATTTATAACAGTAAGAAGTCTCACAACATCAGGTTAAAGTCCAACAGGTTTATTTGGCATCACGAGCTTTCGGAGCGCCGTTCCTTCATCAGGTGAGTGGGCAGCGCTCCAAAAGCTCGTGATACCAAATAAACCTGTTGGACTTTAACCTGGTGTTGTGAGACTTCTTACTGTGCCCACCCCAATCCAGCACCAGCAACTCCACATCATCACTAATTTATAAGGCACAGCTCACTCGCACCCAATCAAAGGTCTGATCGAAAACTCTGTACCCCATTTTGCTCTCTCAAATGTTTGGACGTAACAATTAAACGTCCGCTCAGGACCACGGTATCACCCTGTCATCATTAGCAGCAACCACTTGCACAGCCCCTTAACAGAGAAAACAAATCCTTTAATGGATGGGAATGAGGGAAAAAAGCTATGAAGACTACTTATTTATTTTTAATTACAATGATTGCAAGGAAAAGGACAGGGAACAGAAGAAAACATTTATTTCAATTACTTGTTCCTTGTTTACAATGCTGTCCTTTGTGTACGGGTTGTATGTACTGCCAGAGTTCACGCACTGGGTCAGTGCCACCCTCTGATACTTGGCAATCAGTTGCTGCAGCGTCGCTGGGGGCCCTTCTCTCCGTGTCTTCAGTTTCATGGTTGTGTTTCTCTCTGCGTTCCCAGGCGCCGAGCGGGTTATCACCCTCAAAATGGAGATTCCTGGATCCATGCCACCACTCATTCAGGAAATGCTGGAGAATTCCGACGGCATCGATCCCTCCTCCTCGCCTTGCAGCAAAAGCAGCGCTGCCCGTCCGTGCAGCAGCCCGAGTATGTCCCCGAGCTCCGCCGCCAGCAGCAGCCCGAACACTCAGTCACCATAGCTTCGGGAGAAGGGGAGCAAAGTGAGTCGGAACTCTCACTCACCAATGGACGTTTGACGTGTTTTGTAAGAGGTGAAGTGTTCACAGGGAGAGCCACGGTATTGTTTTGCCACATACTCTGCAGCTTGCGGAAGGCGCTCGGGACTGAGTTGGAACTTAACACACTGTGCTTAACCACGCTGGAAGCTCTTTCAAACGTGCTTAACTGAGATGGACACTGAGTTCAGGGCTGCGATGAGCAGCAGAGATGAACCCCACACACACACACACACACATACACACATATATACACCCACCCCTCTCCGGAATAAGAATCAACCATTCTCGAAGCAGACTCTGCTCCACTTTGCAAGCCTTCAGCTTCTGGTTTTTGAACTTGCTTTGATTTAACGTTAGGGGAGAACAATGAAGACCCTTTGTGTTTTTTTTTTGAAATATTTTTCTTCTCCTTTTGTTTATCTTTCATAATCTCATATACTACTAGCTGATAGACTGGATCACCAGCACAAAATCCAGTAGCATCCAAAAAAAAACAAGGAATTTGAACAAAGAAACATTTATACGAATGAGACCTTTAACTAATTATTTTTGTTGAACTGTTTAAATTGGATTTACCAGAGGAGGAAGGAAAAAAAAAATTATGGTGTCATTACATTTTTGAAATGAGTTGCATACAAGCGGGAAGATAATGAAGGTAACTAGGTTACTCTAGGGATGTGTGTAAATACGCTGTTCTGTTTTAATGTACTCACAGAGGTTTCCAATCTTTTCCTTTATGCCTTTGTTGATTGGATGTTCATTTTTAAGCACATTTATTCTGAGAGAGAGCATGGTTCTGAAGTACTGTGTAGGTTTCAAATACCCCTCCCAGGTCACTGCACGGCAAGGGAGCCGTGTGTATGTGTGTGTGTGCGTGTGTGTGTGCGTGTACGTGCATGTGCAGTCACACGTCAGGGCCATGCTTCACGCCCCTTGCCGTGATCGAGATGGACTGGACTGGATGCTGCCCCGTTCCCTGTCTGGGACCGAGGAGGAAAAAAAAGGGGGGGGTCACAATTTACAGCTCAGGGCTGCTGACTGAGAATGATCCTGGACGGTTGGTCTTCAATTGACCGGAGTCTGGAGATTTGTGCGTCAACTCCAACCGTGGTGAAGTATATCAGTGGGGCCCGGAAAAGCCACGAGCCTTCCCTTGCCCTCGCTGATCATATGTAGCAACCTGAGAAGTTATCAGTGGATTAATTTGACTGCAGTTTGCACAGGAGGTTAAGTCACATGCAGTGGTGTCATTGGCAAAAAAAAAGGAATTTAAACTTCTCAGGATTTGACCATGGTGTACTGTGAACATAGACCTGCATAGTGCTCAAGATCTCGTGATGGTTCATTCAAAAGAATGATCGATCACCTTTCGACCTCACCTTGTTTGACTCTCAGAGATCTCGTTATAGTTAACGCTTTAAACTGCATTGGAATTTTTTGATATTTGAGGCTGCTGTGTTTGAAGCCGTGCACATTTCTTAAAGAGTGAAACAGGCTTAACTGGATGCAGGTGCGCTGCCACGGGCTGAGGTGAAGCACCCACTCCTTCGAAAGTTTCATTGCTCGCCTGCTCTCTACCTCTCTCGCCAACTCGCAAATCTCGACTCAAGTCGGGCGAACCACTCTTCCAAGAAGGCACAGAAACCTGGATTCTTTTATATTCCTTCTCAAAACGAGGGGCATCGCTGGCAAAGGCCAACGTCCATTTTGCCCACCCCTTAATAGTCCAGAGAAGGAGACGGTGATCACGATACGATTGGGTGGCTTGTTTAAGCTGGCTCAAAGGGCAGCTAAGATTCAACCACATTGGTGCTGGACTGGAGCCATAGGCCAGGTTAAGATGGCAGGTTTCCTTCCCTAAAGGCCACAAACTGGACCAGTTGGGTTTTTGTAGCAATTCACCGTCTCCACTTTTCCTGGTGCCAGCATTGTATTTCCAGATTTTTATTTTGGTTCATGTTGAATTCAGATTCTCAAGCCCCAAACCATTCAGGCCTTAGATCCCAGTTACCAAGGCTCAGCAGGTCTGACTGGTATTTTGTGTGAGTTAAAAGTGATAGGAATCTGACTCAGCCCAAGACAGCCCTAACAATCCGGCTAAGTATTTGAACAAGTGTAAGACTGGAAAAAAAAATAAACCAAATGAACATTTTCAATCGATCTGGGCTCCTCCATTAGAAAGATTGGACCATGGGAATGGGGGGAGGGGGGAGGAGGAGGAGGAGGAAGGGTTATTGATGAGTTTTGTCACATCGGTTGTGAGGCCATTATTTTGACCTTCAACCCTTGGTCAAAATTAGAAATCCAATCGCAGACGCAAGACCTCGTGGCACGTGAGCCGGTTTCCAGCAGAGATCAAGGTCTTTTATTCGGTGGATGTTGAGGTCTCCGATGATGGGATTTCTTCGGTCGGTGACTGAACGTAAATCACTTTGACAAGACGAAGAACTAGGTGGATAGGGAAGCAAGGTCCCTCTGTTCATTTGTGAAGGTTAAATGGTATCTTCAGGGCTGTGGGGAATCGCTGCGCTGTCGGTCTGGGATGAGATTCAGTCGAGGCATCATTTTTTAAAAAATAGATGAATTTATCTGTCAGAACACCAATACATATTCACTTGACTCAGGAATATTGCCTTGCACCAGAACGGCAAGGATAGGGGGGCAATTCACAAATGCAGCTGACCCGCTTGGCTGGAAGGATAGATCTCATGCTGATTTTTCCCTTGGTGTGGGAGCATGTGACACAGTAAAAAGGGGAAAGCTTGCTTTTCCACTCATATCCCAGAGTCAGACCTTTGGGAGGAGTTGCAGTCAGAGACAAGAGAATTCCGAGTCCTTCATTCCCCTGGGCCCAACTCCCACCATCCAGGGAGAAACGCGGGATGGGTAATGCTACGCGCAAGTCGAAGGTTTTTCCCCTGAGCACAACACAGCAGCAAGGTGCACAAGAGCTCATTGTCGGTACAATGGGCATTAACTCCTGAAAGCTCCACGTAGGATGTACAAACCTGGCTGATGTAAGATTCAACGCAGTCCATACCTTGTCCGCGCTCCGGTGAAGTCCAGCATTGCCCTCCATCCCACGCTCCGCCCTTGCCACTCACAGGCTTCACAAGAGTTAAATAAGAGAGCATTACAAGGCGTATCCAGATTTACACTTGCAGATTCCAACAGAAAGTTTGGACAATCTCAATTGGAGTTCTCAGTGAAGACGCCCTTAAATTGGATACCAAATTGTACATCTGTTCTGTAATCTCTGGAGCAGACAGCAGGAAAAGAGCCCTTCGTCCCACCCCCTCCCAGGTCGGTGCCTATTCCAGGATTCAAAAGCTTTTGGAAGGTGTTGGGTTGATACTTCACCAGATTTGAAGTCTTTTATTTTGCGCAGGTTTTATCTTTGAGCAAATTCTCCCCCCTCAAGTGGCTCCCAGTTTTTTGTTAAAAGGAGAATTCGCAGCTCAGTATTAATTTTTTATATATATATATAATATTTATTTGAATTTTATCTCTTGATTTGAATGACGCAGCCTCAGCCTAGGTCTGGTTTCCCCCCCCCATCCCGTGTGTGGCATAACCACACAACCACAGCAAATGTGAGCAAATAGTGCCACTCACTGGTCATTGTTGCTATTGCAAGTTTAATTTTCAGTGCACGGCATGTGTGGCCAAACAAACTGCTCGGAAACTGGCACAGTGGCATACTTCTCGAAAAGCGTCTCGCAGTCATTGAAATGCACGAGAGGAAGGGCAACACGTATTCCTGGCTCTGTGACCCAGAACTGATGGGGCACAAGTGTTTTGGGTCATTGTGAGTTGTAGGTCGTGATGAAAGTTTTTCCCTCCCTGGTTGCAGTGTAGTTTCCTCTCGTTCACGGATGTTATCTTATCGCTCTACTTTGTGACTGAATTCCTTCCAGCACGCCTCTTCCTCCCCCCCCCTCCCCCCCCCCCCCCCCCCCCCCCCCCCCCCACCTTCCTCCCAGCCCAGTGACAGCACATCTCTGTCTCTGTGTTTGTAAGTGGCAATGTGGCCCAATTCAGTGTCATATTTTGCACCTTTTTTCTATTGTAAAAAACAGCCACCTGTGGTTTTATCAAATTAAAAGGTACAGTTACACATTTAGTTGAATCATTAACCTGACACCTCCACTGTTAATGGCGAGTTCTTGTTCTGTTCATGGATGTGTTAGTGTACCGAGTCAACTGTGCAGCAAGATTTCCTATAACAAGGCTGTCTCTGTGCAGAAGTTACTGTTAAACTTTTCATGAAATCTACTGGTAAAAGAATAAAGTTATATTTATTCTACAATTACGCATAGTTGTCTTTGCTGATGTGGCAATCACTGTTTTCCTGGAATAACACCTCATTTTTCTACACGAGGGGCAGCAACGATCAAGAATCAGTTTGGATAATGAGGCTGGTTCTGGGATTGGAGCACGGTGAGTGTGGAACTGGCAGGTTTTTTTTTTAAACAAATGTTAAAATGGATATTTTTTTTAATCCTCCCAAGTTACAAAGCCAATGCTCAGAGTGGACCGGGCAAACCTAAATCCATTCCTTGCTTGCCCCAGAAACCAGATTCAAATTGAATCCAATTCAAGGTTCCCACAAGGGAGAGAAACAAGATCCAAGCTGACAAAATGGATCCCATTGAAAGCATTCTTCCTGGTTGTATCACAGCTTGGTGTGGCCCCTGCTCTGCCCAAGGCCGCAAGAAACTACAAAAGGTCGTGAATGTAACCCAATCCATCACGCAAACCAGCCTCCCATTCATGGACTCTATCTAGACTTCTCGCTGCCTTGGCAAAGCAGCCAGCATAATTAAGGACCACAGGCACCCCGGACATTCTCTCTTCCACTGGGAAAAGGATACAAAAGTCTGAGGTCACGTACCAACCGACTCAAGAACAGCTTCTTCCCTGCTGCTGTCAGACTTTTGAATGGACCTACCTTGCATTAAGTTGATCTTTCTCTACACCCTAACTATGACTGTGACACTACATTCTGCACCCTCTCGTTTCCTTCTTTATGAAAGGTATGCTTTGTATAGCACGCAAGAAACAATACTTTTCACTGTATACTAATACATGTGACAATAAATCAAATCAAAAATGAGACATTTCACCCCATAGAATCATAGAAATCCTACAGTGCAGAAAGAGGCCACCTGGCCCATCGAGTCTGCACCGACCACAATCCCACCCAGGCCCTACCCCCATATCCCTACACATTTACCCGCTAATCCCTCTAACCTACGCATCTCAGGACACTAAGGGGCAATTTTAACATGGCCAATCAACCTAACCCGCACATCTTTGGACTGTGGGAGGAAACCGGAGCACCGGGAGGAAACCCACGCAGACACGGGGAGAATGTGCAAACTCCACACAGACAGTGACCCAAGCCAGGAATCAAATGTAGGTCCCTGGAGCTGTGAAGCAGCAGTGCTAACCACTGTGTTACCGTGCCGCCCCTAGCTGTGACTGTAACACTACATTCTGCACTCGTTTCCTTCTCTATGAACGGTATGCTTTGTCTGTATAGCACGCAAGAAACAATACTTTTCACTGTATACTAATACACGTGACAATAATAAATCAAATCAAATCAAAAATGAAACATTTCACTCCCATCTTGGGCTTAATCTGAAGCTTGATCTTAGCCGAAAGGCCGAGATGCGATACTGGCAGGATCCCAGACTGCGGCCCCCTTGGGTCTCTGTTCAGTACCGGGCAACCCCGTCACACAAACCTGCCCCAGTCAATTCAGCACCACTCCAGAGTAAAGCGGAGAAGCTCCTGGATTTGGAAAACTTTCAGTCACATAAAAACACCATGGGGAGCGCTTTACCTTTGCCATTCAGCTGCTGTGGGTGGAACAAGTCACAAATTAATTGCCAGGCCAATTATCATCCCATTATAATTAATGGAGATTACTATTCTGTCTTGGGTGGGTGACTCATTAACCAGTCATAGGTCACAGGCAGCAAGTCCACCAAAATGTCACTCTCGAGCATCTGATACAGGCATTTTTTCCAATGGTCCTCACAATATGAACATATGCAATAGGAGCAGAAGTAGGCCATTTGGCCCCTCGAGTCAGCTCTGCCATTCTATAAGACTGTAGCTGATCTGCTTGTGTCGTCCCCCCCCGCCCCAATAACCTTTGATTCCCTCGCCCGGCAAGAATCTATCTACCTCCACCTTAAAAATATTCAGTGACCCCCCCACCTCCACTGCCTTCTGAGGAAGAGTTTCAAAGCTGCACAATTCTCTCAGAACAAAAGTCACCTCCTCTCTACCCTAGTTGAGCACCCCTAATTTTAAGTCTGTGCTTCCTAGCTCTGGACTCACCCACGAGAGGAAACATCCTCTCCACATCCAACTTGTCAAGACCATTCAGGATCTTGTATTCTTCAATCAGGTCGCCCCCTCACTCTCTTAAACTCCAGTGGAAACAAGCCCAGTCTATCCAACCTTTCCTTGTAAGACAAACCCCGCTCATCCCAGTATCAATCTAGTAAACCGATGCACCACTTCCAATGCATTTGCATCCTTCTCTAAATGAGGAGTTCAAAACTGCACATAGTGCATTCTACACTACATTCTGCACTCTCTCGTTTCCTTCTCTATGAATGGTATGCTTTGTATAGCGCGCAAGAAACAATACTTTTCACTATGTTAATACATGTGACAATAATAAATCAAATCAAATCAAAGTATTCAAGATGTGGTCTCACAAGTGCCCTGAATAACTGAAGCATGACATCCTTACTCTTATGTCCACTTGCTCTCGTAATAAAGGATAGACTTCCATTATTTCTTAATGGAAGCCTATCATTTCATTATCTTAATTATTTGCTGTGCCTGCAGACTAACTTTTAGTGACTCATCCCCTAGAACACCCAGATCCCTCTACATCTTGGCATTCTGCAGCCGTTCTCTGTTTAAGGATTACTCTGCTTTTTTTTTATTGCCAAAGTGAACAACCTCACATTTTCCGACCTTATATCCATCTGCCAGATTTTTGCCCACTCACTCAATCTCATAGAATCCCTACAGTGCAGAAGGAGGCCATTCGGCTCATCGAGTCTGCACCAAGCACAATCCCACCCAGGCCCTATCCCCATAACCCCATGCATTTACCCTAGCTAGTCCCCCTGACACGAAGGGACAATTTAGCATGGCCAATCTACCTAACCCGCACATCTTTGGAGTGTGGGAGGAAACCGGAGCACCCGGAGGAAACCCACGCAGACATGGGGAGAACGTGCAAACTCCACACAGACAGTGACCCAAGCCGGGAATTGAACCCGTGTCCCTGGCGGTGTGAGGCAGCAGTGCTAACCACTGTGCCACCATCTACTTGCATCGGTCTCCAAACCCCTTGGGTCTTCTTCACAGCATGCTTTCCTACCTATCTTTGTGTCACCTGGAAACTTAACTCTCATGCCTTTGCTCCCGCCACCTAAGTCATTGAAATAAATTGAGGCCTCAATGATGCCATCATACACAATAACCTTCAATGGGTAGACTATTCACCACACACTCAGCTGTGTATCCCAGTTACACCACCCAAGTTAGCGAAAGTCAGGGTTCTTTATGGGCACTGGGAATTCAGGAAATCAATAAACAAAGGTTACCCTCCCAATCTTGTACAATATTCAGTCAGTTAAGTCTTATCCTTCATCAATGTCTTGAGATTTCTCTAGTTAATGGTCTAGTTTTCTCTCTCTTTACCTGCCCTGAAGCTCAAGAGCCTTGCTGGGATACAGCATTGCCTGGCAAGTAGCAGTCCTCCAATACCTTCATCCATATCTTCATTCTGCATGGCTGGGCTTGACGTGTCCGCATTCACCCAACAATCAGGAGCTTGGACCAATGTCTCAGGTTAGTTCCTCCTTTGTTCTGCAATGCTCCAAGCTAGGGAATTTGCTCAGGTTCTTTCTTACCCCTCCCAGTTTTGGCTAAGTATAATGAGGGATTGAATCTGGGAGCATTCCAGTTTGCGTGGTTGAATGAGAGGTCAGAGGAGGGGGGAGGGAGTTCACACTAAACCGTCATCCACAGCCATGATGGCGGAGGAGGGAAGAGTCATTCTTTATGCCGTGTTACATATTCACCCTTAGTCATCAGGGGAAGGTGGGAGCATTTACTTTAAAGGATCCTATGAATCATTCATCTGGGTTTACTAACACTAGGGTGGCACAGTGGTTAGCACTGCTGCCTCACAGTGCCAGGGATCCAGGTTCGATTCCCTGTTCGGGTCACTGGCTGTGCAGAGTCTGCTCGTTCTCCCTGTGTCTGCGTGGGTTTCCTCCGGGTGCTCCGGTTTCCTCTGGCAGTCCGAAAGACGTGCTGGTTAGGTGCATTGGCCATGCTAAATTCTCCCTCAGTGTACCCAAACAGATGCCGGAGTGTGGCGACTAGTGGATTTTCACAGTAACTTCATTGCAGTGTTAATGTAAGCCTACTTATGACTAATAAATAAATAAACCTTTTAACAATAACGGATAAGATTTCCTGTTTTGTTTTTAAACAAATTGAACTCAATATTTGGAATATTAGAGCAATTTATGATGAGCGGCACCGTGGTTAGCACTGCTGCCCCATAGCGCCAGGGACCCGGGGTTTTATTCCGGCCGTGGGTGACTGCTCGTTCTTCCCGTGTCTGCGTGAGTCACCTCTGGGTGGTTAGGTTTCCTGCCACAGTCCAAAGGTGTGCTGGTTTGGTAGATTGGCCTTGCTGCATTGCCCCTTAATGTCCAAAGATGTGTAGGTTAGGTGGATTAGCCATGGGAAATGTGTAGAGTTATAGACATAGGGCAGTGGATGGGCTTGGGAAAGATGCTCTTTTGGAGAGTCAGTGCAGACTCAATGGATTAAATGGCCTCTTTCTGCACTGCAGGGATTCTCTGGTTCTAATCCAAGGGCAGCTCTAACCAGATGCATGTTGTTACATTTTTATTCAGCTGATTCCTGTAATATTTTCTCTGATGTTTTGTAGCTTCACAAGCAAATAAGAAGGTGCTGAAATTCCAATGTTACAAACTACTGCAAACTCAGGCCTAAGAGCCTCAGAGAGAGAGAGAGAGACTGGTTAACATCACAAGTGGGTGCCCTCATCAGAAGTGGAATCTTCACCTTCAGATTCCCAGTATACATTTGTTTCTGTATTCATTACCCATTGTTAATTGTATGTTAATTAAATGGTTAAGATACGCAGGCGTATTGTTTAATAAAGTACCTTGAGCACATATAAGTAGGGAACTTCACCGGGCATGCTTCAGGGTGGTAAGCACTGTCGGGGCTTGGAAGCATCATCACCCCCTGGGAATGACATTTTAATTTTCCTTTTGATCTATTTTAGTTACAGTGCTCCACCAGAGATTGCCATTCCTCTCAGTTTGGTTTAATTTATTGATTATTGTTTTTTATGAAAAGAGTTATGAATAGAGGACAGTGGGACACTGGGGCTGGTGAGAGCTAGGAGACCACATCAACATCAGAAAACTATCTGAGTAAAGAAAGGCTCTGTGTCTTAGTTTTGACTTTACCAACCGGCTTGGATCCTGTGAACACCCACCCCTGATTGCCTTTCAGAAGATGAGCCGCCTTGCTAACTGTAAGTCTATTGGATATAGAAGCATTATTAGGCCATTCGGCCCATCGAGTCTGCTCCGCTATTTAATCATGGCTGACATGTTTCTCAAGCCCATTCTCCCACCTTTTCCCCTTTGATCCTCTTACCAGTCAAGAACTTATCTATCTCTGTCTTAAATACACCCAATGACCTGGCCTCCACAGCCTTCGGTGGCAATGAATTTCACAGATTCCTCACCCTCTGGCTGAAGAAATTCCTCCTCATCTCGGTTCTAAAGGTTCGTCCCTTTAATCTGAGGCTGTGCCCTTGGATCCTAGTTTCTCCTAATACTGGAAACACCTTCCCCACATCCACCCTATCCAGGCCTTTCACTATTCTGTAAGTTTTAATGAGATCCCGCCTCATCTTTCTAAACTCCATTGAGGACAGACCCAGAGTTCTCAAACTCTCCTCATACGTCAAGCATATGGTGTAGGTCCACACTCTGCTGAAAAGAGAGGGTTCCAGGATTTTAACCCAGTAATGATGAGTGATCGGGAAGGTATGTGACTCAGAGGGACCATGCAGGTTCCTTTGAGTCACACACAGGTGGTGTTCCTGGCATCTGCTGCCCTTGTCCTTCTAAGTGGCAGTGATCGCGAGTTTGGGATGTTCTTGCAGTGCATCGTCAAAGAAAACAATCTCAAGATGAATAGTTCAGCTACGTTTTTGAGCAGAATTAAAATCTTAGTGGGAGAGGGATATCTGAGAGTTTTAAAGAGTGTCATAGTGAGAGGGAGGAGAAAACCATGGAATTACGCCCAAAGTTTTGAATTTAAATAAGGCCCAAGTTTTATTTTTTTAAATGGACACAGACCCCTAAGATGGTTGAGAATGTAGTCAGCAACTGACTGGAATGTCTTCAGGGTGATTTTCCAAGAGGGACAATGGAACCTTCCCTGTCTCCAGACAAGATGTTTCCAAAAACATCCAGAGATAGATCACCGTCTCTGCTAAAGACAAAGGGACATAATAAATTAAAGTTTATTTATTCATGTCACAAGTAGGCTTACATTAACACTGCAATGAAGTTACTGTGAAAATCCCCTAGTCGCCACACTCCGGCGCCTGTTCGGGTACACTGAGGGAGAATTTAGCATGGCCAATGCACCTAACCAGCATGTCTTTTGGACTGTGGGAGGAAACCGGAGCACCCGGAGGAAACCCACGTAGACACGGGGAGAACGTGCAGACTCCACACAGACAGTGACCCAAGCCGGGAATTGAACCCGGGTCCCTGGCGCTGTGAGGCAGCAGTGCTAAGTACTGTACCGCCCGCCAAGTCAGCCCAGCCAGCAAAAGGATCGAAACTGGAATTTCTCTGCCAAACCGCTGGAGCTGAAGAATCGACGACTCAACCACCGAGTTGGAATCAAACCATAACGGTTGCATGAAATCATAGAAACCCTACAGTGCAGAAGGAGGCCATTCGGCCCATCGAGTCTGCACCGACCACAATCCCACCCAGGCCCTACCCCCACATATTTACCTGCTAATCCCTCTAACCTACGCATCCCAGGACTCTAAGGGGCAATTTTTAACCTGGCCAATCAACCTAACCCGCACATCTTTGGACTGTGGGAGGAAACCGGAGCACCCGGAGGAAACCCACGCAGATACAAGGAGAATGTGCAAACTCCACACAGACAGTGACCCGAGCCGGGAATCGAACCCGCGACCCTGGAGCTGTGAAGGAGCAGTGCTAACCACTGTGCTACCGTGCCGCCCACGCTTCATTATCAAATCCTCGCGAGTCAAGGACTGTTCCGTATACCATTTTATTTATATTTACTTACCATTGGACTCATTTCTAATCTGTATGAATGTGGACGCACACATTTTATTTTAATATTTTAACATTTTTCTCCGTACCTTTTTGGTGGTTGATGAATCGCTATCTTCAGCTCAAGAAAGTCAGGTTAAATTGGATTCTTGGTAAACATAACTACTGGATCAGGGAAAAGGCGCCCAAGGGAAAGTGAACCTTGTTAGATGAAACCTTGTTGCTCTCAGCTGAAGGGTGTTTGAATGAAGGCAGGGAGACCGTCATCCCCTCCTCATCCGGGTTTGTAACAGTTTGGGGGGTATCCCAGCCGAACGGTGACAAATTGAGGGGTCTCACCCAGTTCAACAACTCTTGGGGAACCTCACCTTGTCATGTAGTCGTAACAGTGGACCAAATGGCCTCCTCCACAGCTGTAAGTTTCTACGAACAATTTAGAAAAGATAAACTCGTTGATGACATGATTTCAGCTTTTGTGAAGAATGGGACCCCAAAGCAATGGTTAAAAACTGTATCCCGGGCTAACTTTCACTGAACTCACTCGATTTTGATGAGAAGATGCTTTCCCTTCCATCGAAACTAACAGCACCTGGCTGATCACAACATCTAACATCTTGCATGTTTGCAGAATTTTGCTCTGTTTTCCTGTGCTGAAGACAATTAAAGTTAAGTTAAAGTGAAAGTAAAGTTTATTTATTAATCACAAGTAGGCTTACATTAACACTGAAATGAAGTTACTGTGAAAATCCCCAAGTCGCCACACTCCGGCGCCTGTTCGGGTACACTGAGGGAGAATTCAGCATGGCCATTGCACCTAACCAGCACGTCTTTGGACTGTGGGAGGAAGCTGGAGCACCCGGAGGAAACCCACACAGACACGGGGAGAATGTGCAAACTCCGCACAGACAGTGACCCAAGCTGGGAATTGAACCCGGGTCCCTGGAGCTGAGGCAGCAGTGCTAACCATTGTTAGCTTCTGTGATGAATTGCCCCTGAAAATACCACTTAAAGCTTGGTACCTTATTTGGTACCTTGTCTCGCAGTTGTGTGAAAGCTCCAGGGCTTTAGATGTTTATCCCGTGATTAACCAGAGCGCTGTACAGTTGCAATGTGAAAGCCTCATCCTTGCATGCTTCTGAGATAGAAACATAGCGCTGCATTCTCTTTGCTTTGTTGACTGCTCTGCCTTTAACTGGACATGTCACTCCCAAGAGTGTACATTTGTACATTGTACTTTTCACTCGAGGTGTAGCTTGCATTCTACCTTTCATTGTTTAGCACCTCACAGTTATCTGGATTGAATTTCAATTGGTAAAGCTTTGACTGGCTGCAGCTTTTGTTGAAATTCTTCTGTTGTATTTTGGGTGCTTCTTCATGCTTAGAATCCCTGCAGTGCAGAAGGAGGCCATTCAGCCCATCAAGCCTGCACTGACAACAATTCCACACAGGCCTTATCCCCGTAACCCTATGTATTTAGCCGATTAACCCCCCCCCCCTGACCCTAAGGGACAATTTAGCATGGCCAGTCCGCCTAACCAACACCTCTTTCGGACTGTGGGAGGGAACCGGAGCACCCGGACACAGACATGGGGAGAACATGCACACTCCACACAGACAGTACCCCAAAACCGGGAATCGAATCCAGGTCCCTGGCGCTGAGAGGCAGCAGTGCTAACCACTGTGGCACCGTGCTACTTTGAGAATGTTTAGGTGAATTCACTTGCAGGTCAGGGTTGATTTACAGCTAAATTCCTTTACGGGTGGATTCATTCACAGATAAGTTGATCAAGAACATAGAAACCCTACAGTACAGAAAGAGGCCATTCGGCCCATCGAGTCTGCACCGACCACAATCCCACCCAGGTCCTACCCCCATCTACAAATGAGTTGAAGGAGAAGAAGGCTGGGTGGGGTGGGGGGAGGGGGGGTCGAGGGGGGGAGCTGATTGAGCTGTATTGAGGGGCATGGATAGGCTAGATTAGAATGAATTTATCCCTTTATAACAGATGCCAATAGATTTAAGGTAAGGGGCTAGAGATTTGGAGCGGCTTCGAGGAAAGACTTTTTCACCCAGAGGGTGGTGGAGACTGGAACTCACTGTCTGAAAGGGTGGTAGAGTTGGGAAACCTCACAGCATTTAAGAAGCATCTAGATGAGCACTTGAAACACCATAGCCGACAAGGCTACAGACCAAGTTCTGGAAAATGACATTGGAATAGATAGGTGCTTGATGGCTAGCATGGACACAAGGGGCCGAAGGGCCTCTTTCTTTCCTGTAAAACTTGATGACTTTACGATTTATGGGTGGATTCATTCACAGCTATGCCTTATTCCCCAGTATCCATGTACACGGGCCCCAGGAAAAGGTTTCATTTATCTTTAATCTGGCTCAGTGATCCCGAGTGTTACCGTCCGTTCAGCCACTTGGTGGTTGAACGTAGATGTTGTAATTGGGTCTCCGTGACCCTACAAGTGCCCGAAGATCATAGAATCCCTACAGTGCAGAAGGAGGCCATTCGGCCCATCGAGTCTGCACCGACAACAATCCCACCCCAGCCCCTATCCCCACAACCCCACACCAGATGAAGGTCTTTGCAGCTGTATTTGTGAATGTTCCCTTAAACTGGGTAGCAGCTGTGAGAGAGAGAAGCGAGGTTTTGGATGAAAAGTTGATGAAAGATGTTAACCTGTTCCTCTTCTTTCCGATTACATTAGGTGTATTTCCAGTTCTGCTGCTTTCAGTGAAACTTTGCAATTTGCTTCAGATTTGGACTGGGGGGGGGTGCTTTGTTTAATATCATAGCTTTGTTCACCAATCTTTGGCGGGCAGCTCACTTCCGTGAAATAATGGACTATGTTAAATAGTTGTTCTTGTTTAGATTTTGCTGATTAAAGTTTCGGCAACTGTTATTTTTGAAATGCCCACTTATTGCCTTCATACCTGTTGTAATTCTTGTTATGTGGAGATGCCGGCGTTGGACTGGGGTAAACACAGTAAGAGTTTTAACAACACCAGGTTAAAGTCCAAACTGTTGGACTTTAACCTGGTGTTGTTAAAACTCTTACTGTAATTCTTGTTGCCAGCACAAGGGGGCACCAACAGTTCAAAGAACCAATTCAGCCTGGAAAAGACATGTTGTCATCCAGTGGAGATAACAGAATTATAGAATCCCTACAGTGCAGGAGGAGGCCATTCGGCCCATCGAGTCTGCACCGACAACAATCCCACCAAGGCCCTGTTCCCGTAACTTCACATATTTACCCTGCTAATCCCCCTGACACTAAGGGACAATTTAGCATGGCCAATCCACCTAACCCGTACATAGAATCATAGAATCCCTACAGTGCAGAAGGTGGTCATTCGGCTCATCGAGTCTGCACTGACCACAATCCCACCCAAACCCTATCCCCACAACCCCATGCATTTACCCTAGCTAGTCCCCCCTGACACTAAGGGGCAATTTAGCATGGCCAATCCACCTAACCTGCACATCTTTGGACTGTGGGAGGAAACCGGAGCACCCGGAGGAAACCCACGCAGAGAATATGCAAACTTCACACAGTCACCCGAGGCCGGGATCAAACCGGGTCCCTGGTGCTGTGAGGCAGCAGTGCTAACCACTGTGCCACCCTGCCGCAGGGGTAACTCAACATGCATTTATCATTTCCTGACCGATGCTCCTTTAAAATAAAACTTTTTTATTTGCTATTTTAAACACTAATTATTCTGTTTATTTTATAGGTTAAAATTGTGCAGACAGGGACTTGCATTCAAAATGGGAACAGAAGTAGGCCATTCAGCCCCTCGAGCCCGCTCCGCTATTCAATATGATAATGGCTTGGTAGCAGTAAGCTTTTTACACAAATAAAAACAGCTCCAGTCAGAAAATCAGCCTGTGAAATACAGGCTGGTAGCTTGCAGTCCCTTCCACCAAGGCAGCAAGAGTTGTGATGTCGTGGGAACAACATCACCTCCAATAATACACGGTCTTTATTGGAATAAACATCTGGAATTCACTGACAAACACCATCGTGGGAGCAGCTGCAATACGGGGACATCGTCTCAGGAGTAAAGTCAATGCTAACTGTTTGGGACAGCAAGGGATTTGCAATAACTCGGCTTTATCAACTCTCAAATCCTTACAACAAACACACACTAGTCTTTCAGTGTCACTACAACAATGACTTTTTCACAGGGATTTCCACAGTAATTTCATTGCAGTGTTACTGTATGCCTACTTGTGACACTAATGTGACACTTAAACTTGAAAAACTTGTGTTTATGTAGCACTTCTAAAGTATCAAAATATCCGCAGGTTCTTCACTGTAACAATATAAAATAAAATGTAACACTGAGCCACATCAGGGGATAATGGCCCCAATCTGCACTGCTGCCTCACAGCGCTAGGGACCCAGGTTCCATTCGAGCCTTGGGTGACTGTGTGGAGTTTGCACATTCTCCCTGTGTCTGCATGGGTTTCCTCCAGGTCCTCCAGTTTCCTCCCACAGTCTAAAGATGTGCTGGTTAAGTGGATTGGCCATGCTAAATTGTCCCTTAGTATCAGGGGGATTAGCAGGGTAAATACGTGGGGTTACGGGAGTAGGGTCTGGGTGGGATTGTTGTTGGTGCAGGCTTGATGGGCCGAATGGTCTCCTTCTGCACTGTAGGATTCTATGATTCTGCAAAGCAACAGTCTTGATCAGACTGCCACTCCGTCTGAACCATTCATCGCACTGACTCTGCTCCATTTCTCTGGTCTGGTCTCCCCAGCCTGGCCTCTTCAGAAATGCCGAGTGTACAGTCCAACTAAGAACTTCCTTGTGGAGCTGAAACGTCGGGAGAAGACAAGACTGCCCCCTAGCTGCTGTAAGGCAAGTTTACAAATACAGTGCGAATGTTAGTCATAGAGTCATAAAGGTTTACAAGCATGGAAACAGGCCCTTCGGCCCAACTTGTCCAAACCGCCCTTTTTTTTAACCACTAAGCTAGTCTCGATTGCCTGTGTTTGGCCCATATCCCTCTATACCAGTTTTACCCATCTAACTGTCTAAATGCATTTTAAAAGACAAAATTGTACCCGCCTCTATTACTACCTCTGGCAGCTTGTTCCAGACACTTACCACCCTCTGTGTGAAAAAATTGCCCCTCTGGACCCTTTTGTATCTCTCCCCTCTCACCTTAAACCTATGCCCTCTAGTTTTAGATTCCCCTAACTTTGGGAAAGATATTGACTATCTAACTGATCTATGCCCCTCATTATTTTACAGACCTCTATAAGATCACCCCTAAGTGTCCTACGTTCCAGGGAAAAAAGGTCCCAGCCTATCCTTATAACTCAAACCATCAAGTCCTAGTAACATTCTAGTAAATCGTTTCTGCACTCTTTCTCGTTTAATAATATTCTTTCTGTAATAGGGTGATCAGAACTGCGAATAGTATTCCAAGTGTGGCCTCACCAATGTCTTGTACGGCTTCAACAAGACATCCCAACTCCTGTATTCAATGTTCTGACTTTTTCTAGTTTAATAATATCCTTTCTGTAATAGGGTGACCAGAGCTGTACACAGTATTCCAAGTATGGCCTTACCAATGTCTTGTACAGCTTCAACAAGATGTCCCAACTCCTGTATTTAATGTTCTGACCAATGAAACCAAGCATGCCGAATGCTTTCTTCATCACCCTGTCCAGCTGCGACCCCACTTTCAAGGAGCTATGAACTGTACCCCTAAAAGGGCAATAAATGCCAAAAAAAAGCCTGAAGGCTTAGTGTCTCAATGCGAGGAGCATTTGTAATAAGGTGGATAAATTAACTGCACAGACGGTCATTAACAGATACGATGTAATTGGACTTACTGACCTGGCTCCAGGGTGACCAGGGATGGGAACTCAACATCCAGGGATATTCAATATTCTGGAAGGAAAGACGGAAAGTAAAGGGGGATGGGGTAGCGTCGCTGGTTAGAGAGATTAATGCAATAGTAAGGAAGAACATTAGCCTAGACAGTGTAGAATCTGTATAGGTGGAGCTGAGGAACATCAAAGGACAAAAGACACTAGTGGGAGTTGTGTACAGACCACCAAACAGTAGTGGTGAGGTTGGGGATGTCATCAAGCAGGAAATTAGAGATGCGTGCAGTAAGGGTACAGCAGTTATCATGGGTGACTTCAATTTGCATATTGATTAGTGAGTGGGCAGGGTGGGTGAGGTGGCGGGTGAGGTGGGCCCGGAGTCAGGTTGGATCAGGTCAGGGGTTAGTGTGGTGAGATGTGGTAGAGAGGTTGGGATGCCGGTTGGGTGTCAGGGTGTAGTAGGGTGGTGGAGGCGGTGGGTTAGTGTGGTCAGGAGGGTTGGTTATGGGGTGTTAGTGGGGGTACTCAGGCAGTAAACAAAGAACAATACAGCGCAGGAACAGGCCCTCCAAGCCCGCACCGCTCCCTGGTCCAAACTAGACCATTCTTTTGTATGCCTCCATTCCCACTCCGTTCATGTGGCTTGGTTTAATGCCTTATCTGAAAGGCACACCAACAATAGAACGGCGCGGTGGCACAGTGGTTAACACTGCTGCCTCACAGTGCCAGTGACATGGGGTTCAATTCCGGCCTCGGATCAGTGTCTGTGTGGAGTTTGCACGTTCTTCCCGTGTCTGCGTGGGTTTCCTCCGGGTGCTCCGGTTTCCTCCCACACTCCAAAGATGTGCGGGTTAGGTGGGTTGACCATACTAAATTGCCCCTTAGTGTCCCAAGATGTGCAGGTTAGGTGGATTGGCCATGGTAAATTGCTCCTTATAGTCCAAAGGTGTGTAGGTTAGGGGGATTAGCGGGGTAAATGTGTGGGGTTACAGGGATAGGATGGGGGCTTTGTCAGAGAGTCAGTGCAGACTCAAGGGGATGAATGGCCTCCTTCTGCACTGTAGGATTCTATGAATAGTCTGTACTCCCTGCCCGCCACTGGAGGGTCAGTCTAGATTTAGTGTCTAGAGTGAATCTTAAATCAGATCTTCCTGACTCATAGGCTACCAACAGAGTCAGTACTCGCAGTGTGAGCCAATGAGTAATGGTTACAGAGCAGAAAGGTTTCCATGAAACTGTTCCTCAATGAAGGTCAAATGCTTTCCAGAGAATGTGGAAGAATGGCACGATAAAAGCTGATTTGGAGAAATATCCAAATTACTTTTGGGTGTTTTGTTTGTTTTTAATTAATTTTAAAAACATCTTTTCTTGGTGACTGGGTTGTCACTGTGCTTTAATAGAAACTTATATGCTCATCAATGGATTCAGACTGTTTATATATAAAATACCCTGGTCCATCACCTCAGCAAGGGAAATTGGCTAAACTCTTAAATTAAAAACCTTTTCCCATTCAATTGCAATGGACACGCCAAAAGAAGCAATTTATAGGGTAGCACAGTGGTTAGCACTGTTGCCTCACAGCGCCAGGGACCTGCGTTCAGTTCCGGCCTTGGTGATTGTCTGTGTAGAGTTTGTCTGCATGTGTTTCCTCCGGGTGCTCCGGTTTCCTCCCACAGTCTGAAAGATCTGCGGGGTAGTTGGATTGGCCATGCTAAATTCTCCCTTAGTGTCAGGGTGATTAGCAGAGTGTATATGTGGGGTTTACAGGGATAGGGCCTGGGTAGAATTGTTGTTGGTGCATGGCCTCCTTCTGTCCTGTAGTTATTCTATTTATAATGATCCTTGAGAAGTGTGTAAGGACAAATACAGAAACAGCTGGAAAAATACATTTATAAAACTGTATATAAAATGATATGAAAAATGCTATTTGATCATTGCAGAGACAGAGTAATGAAGGGAAGGTGAGGAATCCAGACACATGAAGATCCAACCTAATCGTTCTGATCCTTTCCATTTGCTGGACTATGCACAAAGGATTGCCTCCAAATATTGAAAATGGCGACAATTTAATGACACTTCTCCCCGAATTCTGATATACCGATGACAGCAGAACCATCAATTCCACTCATGCTCAGAACGGTGTCTGCGCACTAGGTGAGCTCCTAGGGGAGGGTATTTGGGGAGAGGATGAGCAACCCCCAGACCACTGTAACACAAGACTACAATGATAAAGAGGCTCAATATTAGGTCACCAGTTCTCCCGCTTTGGTTGGGGAATGGGATCATAGAATGATAGAACCCATGCAGTGCAGAATGAGGCCCATATAGCGTGCAAGAAACAATACTTTCCACTCTATACTAATACATATGTCAATAATAAATCAAATCAAAGGAGGCCGTTCGGCCCATCGAACCTGCACCGACATCAATCCCATCCATGCCCTATCCCTGCAACACCATGTATTTACCCTGATAATCCCGCTGATACTAAGGGGTAATTTAGCATGGCCAATCAAACTAACCCGCACATCTTTGGACTGTGGGAGGAAACCGGAGCACCCGGAGGAAACCCACACAGACACGGGGGGTGTGTGCAAACTCCACACAGACAGTGACCCCAAGGCCGGAATTGGACCCGGGTCCCTGGCGCTGTGAGGCAGCAGTGCTAACCGTGATATGTAGGGGAGGGTTGGGTGGAAATGTTTCACCATCCACCCAGCTTATGCTGGAAAGGGGATACATCGGCCGTTGTCAGACACCTCACCCGCCACAGAATCAGAGCGGGCGAGGGTCTAACAACAGAATTCTCCATTGACCTCGGGCAGGAATTCCCAGTCTCGCCCGAGCGAGGCCGTAATATTCCACCCACAGTGTAAGGATCTTAGTTGTCCGCTTTCAAGAAGCGGGGATGTATTAAGGGCAGATGAATTCCATAGAGCGAATGGGCCGTTTCCTGGGAAGAAGGGCATCACTCTGTTAACATTAGCTTGCAGTGTGAACACATTCCACACGCCCTGCCGTTGAATCTGACATTTATAGTGAGGTTTTAATGGTGATGATTGTGTTCAGCCCAGCAACAGGAATGAAAGAAGTCTCCCTGTCTCCATCCCACTTTTCAGATTTTACTCTTTAAACTTCACTGGGGATTTCCTTGTTTTTTCTAAGCAAAGTTGAAAAAATAATTTGTTTCCAGGCTTAGTTATGGTGTTCGAAAACAAACAGGAGTAGGAAGCTGTATCTGTCATATCCTCGCTGTGGAGATGCCGGCGTTGGACTGGGGTAAACACAGTAAGAAGTTTAACAACACCAGGTTAAAGTCCAACAGGTTTACTTGGTAGCAAAAGCCACACAAGCTTTCGGAGCTCCAAGCCCCTTCTTCAGGTGAGTGGGAATTATCCTCGCTCGTTAAGCGTGCTGTAATCAAAACTGTAAATAAAAGCACAATTTTGTTAATTTCTTTTTATTCACTCTTGGGACATGTGCATCTCTGGCGGGCCAGCGTTTATTGCCCATCTCTAGTTGCCCAAGGGTTGAGAGTCAACCACATTGCTGTGGCTCTGGAGTCACACGTAGGCCAGACCAGGTAAGGGTGGCAGATTTCCTTCCCTGAAGGGCATTAGTGAACCAGATGGGTTTTTCCAACAATCCACAATGGTTTCATGGTCATCAGTAAATTCTCAACACCAGATTTTTTAAAAATTGAATTCAAATTCCACCTTCCACCGTTGCAGGATTCGAACCCGGGTCCCCCAGAACATTAGCTGAGTTTCTGGATTAATAATCTAGCGATAATAACACGAGGCCATCGCCTCCTCAAGACGATTGGTTTCATTTTTGAAAATGACGAGCCTTGACTTCAAATCGAACGGGGTTTTAATGGATCACCCAAGTCCAGGAGAGGGGAAGGCAAGATATGCAGAGGCCACTGAGAAGGAATAAATGGAAACAAAGAGACCTGGACAGTTGTGAATTGGGAATATCTCAGCTCTGGGTCGCCGGGACTGTCAACGCGGCTTCAACATATTTTTGTGTCTTCTAACAACTTGCCTCCCACTGTCCAGTATTTGTCTCTCTTCCCCATGTCCATTATTATTTGTAACGAATAAAGTGGTCAAGGTTTTTTTTCAGTGCCCTGATGATTTTCCTCATTGGGTTTGCTTGCAACAGTATCCAGCAGACTTCAGGATAATCCGAAAGAAACCCGACTTGCAACAGGACAGGGAACTTTTTAAGCACAAATTAATTTAAACAGGGGAATAAGAGCGAACTTGCATTTATATAACACTTTTATCACATCTCGGAAACAATTGATAGCATTTCACACACAAAAACAGAAAATGCTGCAAAATCTCAGCAGGTCTGACGGCATCTGTGGAGAGAAAATAGAGCCAACGTTTTGAGTCTGGATGAGCCGTCATCCAGACTCGAAACATTGGCTGTATTCTCTCTCCACAGATGCTGTCAGACCTGCTGGGATTTTCCAGCATTCTCAGTTTTTGTTTCAGATTCCAGCATCCGCAGTATTTTGCTTTTATGATAATATCTCACATAAAGAGTTCTCTGTTCCGGAGGCAAATCCAGAAGGATCCTTTTACACCGGTTTGAGATGAATCAGCCATTGGTGGTGGCAACTGGTGGTTGAAGGAGGAATACTGATCGGAACGCCTGGAAAAACTCCCCACATCTCTTCCAAAATACCTGAGATCCTAAAGGATCAGCCGAACAAGTTCTAAGGCTTTCGTTTAACATCTTGTCTACTTCAAACGATAAAGGACTCCCTCATTCCTGAGGTGTCGGCCTGGATCTTGTGCTCAAGCCCTAGACATGGAGCTTAAACTCTTCTGACTCCGAGACTGGAATGCCACCAGTGAGCCCAGCTGATAATGAGCTGCAGTATTAAAAAAAATCCAGAACTTAGTCACGATGAAAATCTTTACTTCTGTGGTGTTTTACAGATTCCGATATAAATATGTATTTATTTACTTATTAGTGTGACAAGTAGGCTTACATTAACACTGCAATTAAGTTACTGTGAAAATCCCCTCATCGCCACGCTCCACACAATTGAAATGCTATCAATTGTTTCCTAGACCTGATAAAAGTGCTATATAAAGGCAAGCTTGCTCTTATTCCTCTGTTTAAATTTTCACTTAACAATTTGAACTTAAAAGTTCCCTGTTCAGTTGCACGTCACGTTTCTCTAGGATTATCCTGCAGTCTTCTGGACTGTTCGGGTACACTGAGGGAGAATTTAACATGGCCAATGCACCTAACCCGCACGTCTTTCAGACTGTGGGAGGAAACTGGAGCACCTGGAGGAAACCCACACAGACACGGGGACAGCGTGCAGACTCTGCACAGACAGGTCGGGAATCAAACCCGGGATTTAAGTTCCTGAAATTAGTAATACACATTTTTGTCTCTGATCGGATAGCTTCCATTTGCTCTCCAATCCCCCCTGGAGCAAGCCAGATGTCCTTGCCAGCGTACAGGCTGCTCGCAAACCTGCTCTCTCACATTGCTTCGTCAATGACCCTCCCCTTATTCTCTCTTTGTGCAACAGACACATGGGGAACACCCGCCACCTGGATGTTCCCCTCCCGGCCACTCACCATGGTGACTTGGATAGGAATCGCCGTTCCTTCACTGTTGCTGGGTCAAAGTCCTGGAACTCCCTCCCTAACTGCACTGTGGGTGTACCTACAACAGGCGGACAACAACAGGTCAGGAAGGCGACTCACCACCACATTCTCAAGTGGCAATTAGGGATGGACAATAAATGCTGGCCCAGCCAGCGACGCCCCATGAATGAAAAGCTGCTTTCCTGAAATCACAGGCAAGATATAAAAAAATCTCAGTTGAATAGTAAGGGATGGTCAAATATAATCTCCCTCCAACCTCTTGTGCAATGTACCTTGATACAAAACATGCTGCCCACTCTATTCTTTTAAAAATACTATTTTAATACATATAAAGGATGCAGAATCAAAAACATTTCTACAAACGGGCAGACAACAAATATTGCCAGGAATTGTTACACATTTAATTACAGATTTGTACAGTAAAAGTTGGTACCAGCCAACTCCAGTTAACAAAAAGGAAGTTGCAGAATATGGCATTATTTTATTCTCCAATAATAATCCCCCCTCCCTCCTTCCCGCCATCATTGTCTCTTCATGGTGCTGGCTCATATTGAGGACTGACACATGGCCCTTGGTCATGCTCTGGTAGCCCAGTCAAGGGTTCATCACATGACCTCCCATCTTCTCCCTTCCTTCCATAATCTCCCATGTCCTATAACTTCTACAGAAATAAAAAAACACATGCAAATTGCTTTCGATGAAATTACATTTCTGCCCCAGCAGTGCCTGAGGGATCGATCATCGTCCATTTCGCGAGATTCCAGGGGAGCCCTGGAGGGGATGGCAATGTGAACTTGGATAGCGGCAGTCGGCATATCACGTCTGAAGCCCACTCCATCTTCAACCGTTGTCCGTTCACTTTGTGAGCCAGATCACTGACCAATATGGCTTCTTGCAACCCCCAACCCCACCAACCCAAGCTTCCAAGGGGCCCTTCCTGTAAACCCTGGTTGAAACTAGCCAAGCCAAGCTTGAATCTGGAACCAGCCACGCACTGTATGACCGAGCAAGTGAGGTGATTGCTGCCAACATCTTGGGCTCTGACAAAGGGTCATCTAGACCCGAAGCGTTGTTCCACTCTCTCTCCACAGATGCTGTCAGGCCTGCTGAGATTTTCCAGCATTTTTCTGTTTTTGTGCCAACATCTTGGTGCTACAGCTCGTAGGTTTTTGCCAGGTTGGCACCCCTTAACCTTCAACCTGGCCCCTGTTTCATTGAGATCCTTGTAGATTTAATCAGGGATAGTAGGTGATAAAGGGGAAGTGAGGCATTTCCAATAAAAAATAAAACTACCTCCAACCTGCTAGATAGTCACTTAGTTTTCTGATCCGACAAGGAGCTGCCGTTGTGTCTTCTCCACTTGTCAGGGAGCTACTCAATTTACCCAGGCCCATTTCTGCTACAATCTGTTGGATTATGGATTCCACCAACTCACTTAACTACATCACTCTCCCCCCGAGAGAATATTCATCTCCCCACCCCAACCCTACCAAAAAACAGTGATTGTCAGTTTCCAGAAGGTCTCACTAACCTCAACAACTTCCACTGTTCGACAGCAGTCATTTAAATAGCCAGGGAAATGATTGGCCAACTAAAAGCACAAGCATCGTGAAATAGAGAAACTGGATTCAAATGAAATGACAATCAATTTGCGTTCTGTGTCCATTGCCCCCAAAGAAGGTTTTGATCGGATCAAACGTTTAACTTTCCAGTCTCTTGTTCGCCTGTGGTACCAAGATTGTCTCTTACAAAAGTCAGTGACTGATCAGGCCCTGCGCCAGTTTCTCCTTAGATGTTAAGAGGGGGTTTTTTCGCACTGGATTGCGAGGACCTTCCGCTATTACTACTGCCCAACGATTTGGACTTATGACTCGACTCCACGTCAGAATGGCTGGCGTTGTGTTTCTTTGCGTCTTTCCCTTTTAATAACAGGATTGAGTGTGGGTCCCTACCCCTCTCGTAGTCAATGTTTGACCGGTTCTGTTGCTCGCAGGATTTCAGTGGTCTCCGGTGGAACAACTTGCGGAGGATGTGCACCAACTCGACGAGGCTGATGATTGCGGAGAGGACGCCGACTACAAAATAGAACATTAAAAACACCGTCTTTTCCATTGGCCGAGAGACGAAACAGTCCACGGTGTGAGGACACGGGAAGCCAGTGCACAGAAAGCGGGGCTCGATTGTGAAGCCGTATATCAAACACTGAGAAATGATGAGGCCAATCTCAGTCAGCAAGCGTAGAATAACGTGGGTAATGTAACATTTCTGTATTCTTGGTGTCCCATCGATGGCCTGCTCTTTCCTTTGGATGAGGCCAACTTTCTCTTGCTTCTCTTCCTCCTTCGAGGACTGGTGCATTGCGTAGACCACGAACAGTAGGGACGGGATGGACAGAATGACGATGTGGAACACCCAGAACCTGAACGGCGAAATGGGGAACGCCTTGTTGTAACAGACCTGCTTGCAGCCGGGCTGCAGGGTGTTGCAGGCAAACTCCTCCTGCTCATCCTCAAAGATGTCACTACCCACCGTGGCCAGGACGAGGATTCGGAAAATCATCATGAGGAGAAGCCAGACGCGACCCAGCATAGGAGAATGGTCCTTGATTGATTCCAGCAGATCGCTCAAGAAAGTCCATTCTCCCATTGTGGCTCAGTCCAGTTTATTACCTGCAGAGAAGGATCAAAAAAAACATTCATTAGCGACACGCAAAGTGACTCAATTAACACTGTCCACTCCTAATCGCTGTATTAATTACTGCCAGTTTAGCATTCAGGTTTCACATTCACTGGAAACTGGAATGCGACTTGATCCCTGTGTCGAGCTCAGATTCCAATCCAGGTCTCGGCATTGAGCTCACAAGTTTTTAAAGTTTAAAGCGTATTTATTAATGTCACCAGTAGGCTTACATTAACACTGCAATGAAGTTACTGTGAAAATCCCCTAGTCACCACACTCCAGCGCCTGTTCGGGTACACTGAGGGAGAATTTAGCACGGCCAATGCACCTAACCAGCACGTCTTTCGGACTGTGGGAGGAAACCGGAGCACCCGGAGGAAACCCACACAGACACGGGGAGAACGTGCAGACTCCGCACAGACAGTGACCCAAGCCGGGAATCGAACCCGGGTCCCTGGTGCTGTGAGGCGGCAGTGCTAACCACTGTGCCACCGTGCTGGCCCAAGTCGTGCCACACACTGACCCAGCCAACGAAACAGGAGAAACAGAGCATCGATATGCCGGTTGATGGATTTGAAACCAGATTCTTCAGCTGCAGGGATAGTTCTTTTGGCAATAGTGTCACCGCAGTTCCGGAAGAAATCCATTGCACCGGCACTCAATGAACACATTGCTCTTACACCTGAAAGGACTTGGCCATCTACCTGCTCCAAGTTCTCCAATCAGTGGAAGATCTCCATCCAAGTTGTAGCGATTGGACTCCACTCCAGGGACCAACAATGGAAACTAGATGCAAAACACAACCTCAACCCATCGTTGAATAAGGCCACATGACCACAAATGGATTTCTGCCAGGAAAGGTTGCAGGCGCGGGGGGGGGGGGGGGCAGCTATAGAAAAGTTGCCAGGATACATCTATTGACTTTCTACCCAAACCAAAGTTGAAATTGAGTTACTTACGGTGTTGTGTTTTATAAGCCTCTCACCGTGCCACTGAAATGTTGCTAAGGAACACATTAATTCTGTCAAACAAATGTAACCCCTATAGTGGTGGAGGTCTGAGGCCAGTTTCTCAATAACTTAACCCTGTCATTTGGGGAAAAGATGATTATAGGTTTGTGCTAAATGCCTACAGGACACCGCTGTGCAGGAATGCACTGAAACTCCTAATCTCTGTCATGAAGCAATGAATGCAAGTGTCCAGTTGCATGACGTTTATTGACTGAGCCTCATTAGTAATGAACCATTCACTACTGAGAAATTTGCTGCTTTATGCAACTTGCTTCCGCAGGATGTATTGACACAGGTGATCTCACCAGTGCTAGTCGCATTCCTCTGGAGATTTCCCCGGGGTTCTGTTCTGTATTCTACTGAGCAAATGGGGTAAATCTTTTGAGACTCCATTCCTGATGCAGTATCTTACTTAAGAGAATGTGGATTGGAGAATTCAATGGGGTGACACGGGTGGTACAGTGATCAACACTGCTGCCTCACAGCGCCAGGGACCTGGGTTCAATTCTGGCCTCGGGTAACTGTCTGTGTGGAATTTGCACATTCTCCCCGTGTCTGCATGGGTTTCCTCCGGGTGCTCCGGTTTCTTCCCACAGTCCAAAGATGTGCAGGTTAGGTGCACTGGCCATGCTAAACTGCCCCTTAATGTCCCAAGATGCGCAGGATAGGTGCACTGGCCATGCTAAACTGCCCCTTGATGTCCCAAGATGCGCAGGATAGGTGCACTGGCTGTGCTAAACTGCCCCTTGATGTCCCAAGATGCGCAGGATAGGTGCACTGGCTGTGCTAAACTGCCCCTTGATGTCCCAAGATGTGTAATTTAGGTGGATTGAAGACCCAGGCAAACTTGTCTGCATTTTCAAAGTGGCACGGTGGCACAGTGGTTACCACGACTGCCTCACAGCGCCAGGGACCCAGGTTCAATTCCAGCCTCGGGTGACTGTGTGGAGTTTGCACATTCTCCCTCTGTCTGTGTGGGTTTCCTCCGGGTGCTCCGGTTTCCTCCCACAATCCAAAGGCGTGCGGGTTAGGTGGACTGGCCATGCTAAATTAACCCTTAGGTGTCAGGGGGATTCGCAGGATAAATGCATGGGGTTATGGGGATAGGGCCACGGTAGGATTGTTGTTGGTTCAGACTCGTTGGGCTGAATGGTCTCCTTCTGCACTGTTGGGATTCTATGATTCTATGAATGCAGAGGTCATTGTGACTAATTTGTGGCTCCCCTATTGTCCAAGCCATTCAAAAAAATTGAGTGCTCTGTTTGCCAAGTGTGCTGATTTATCATGGGGATTGTCTGATCTGTGGTGACAACAAGCAGTCTACAAAGATGTAACCACAACGACTTGTCTTTGTATAGCACCTTCGATGTAACAGAATATCCTAATAATTCATAGAGGCATTCTCAAACAAAAGATGACATCAAGCTGCTTAAGGAAATATTCCTGCAGATGGTCAAAGGCGCAGATTTTAATGAGTATCTTAAAGGGGGAAAGTGAGGCAGAGAGGGCCAGGATGGAAATTCAGGAACCTGGGTTCTTGGTAGCCAAATGCACAGCCCCCAGTGTTGGACTGACTAAAATAAGGGACACCCAAGAAGCCAGCATTAAGAAGAGCACACATTGTGGTTATGGAGCTGGTGGAATGAATGTCTGTAGGTGGGGGCGAGGGAGGAAGGGGCTGCTCTGAAACAACGGTGAGAATCTTAAAATTGAGCTGCTGCTTAACTGAGAGCAGCCCGCATAGGATGATGGGTAAATAGGATTTGGTGCAAGATATGGACAGCAGAGTTTTGGAAAACCTGAAATTTATGGAAGTTAGAATGTGTGAGGCCAGTGTGTTGGAATAATCAAGTCTGAAAACATGAATGAGGAATTCGACAGAGGAAGAGAAGAACACAGAAGAATTAGTTTTAGGAGGCTATTTGTCTTGATATCTTAAAGGTGCCCTGTCATTAATAATGAGCAGCGTAGGCCAGGTGGTCATGTGGACATTGGCATGATGTGGGTACAAAAAGGATCACATGTTGAGAGTTCTTCCCTGGCGTGATGTTAGTGTACCTTTAAGAGTTTTTTAAAAATTCATGTTCATAACCTTAGCTGATGTCATTATTGGGAGGAGAAAAAAAACTGTGGGCAGCTCAGGTGACAGAGCTTTCATTTTTCAGTTACAGTTTGGAGCTGCAGGTTTGATTTTTAGTTTTAGAAGGGACAGCAAGCTAAAAAGAAGTGTTTTCCCTCTCTCCCTGTTGTTTTGAAAATTCTGTTGGTTAGCTGAAAACAAGATCTTGTTTTCCTGAAGGGTGAAAACCTGCTGTTATGGGGGCTGGACCAGAGTCTCTCTGATGTTTTGGGAAGCTGCCTTGCCTTCAAACTGTTGAGTCTCGAGCATTTGACTGTAGAATTCAACTAACGGCCTTGATCCCAGTATCACGTGAGCATTAGTCTATGCTGTGTTAAACCTATGAAAAGGGTCTTTTGTCTATGGCATTGGTGTGATTGGACCATTGTAGAGATCTTTGTTAAGGGTTATACATTATCATGATTGTTTATTTCTTGTTTGTAATTGATAAAAGTTCTTGCTAATTTTCTTACTGTACATGTTAACTATATTCTTGATAAAAGCTCCCTAGTGGGTCACTTATCATACCTAAAGTGAAATATCTCATGCTTATCCTCGCCAAATTCAAAATGCAAAACTTATGATTCTGGCTCATAAAATACTTTGGAGTTTCTAACCTGAACCATAACACTGGGCACAGGCAGACACACTGCATAGAGTCATAGAGAGATACAGCACAGAAACTGGCCCTTCAGCCCAACTCGTCCATGCGGACCAGATTTCCTAAACTGAACTAGTCCCGTTTGCCTGCATTTAGCCCATATCCTTCTAAACCCTTCCCATCCATGTACCTGTCTGAATGTCTTTTAAATGTTGTAACAGTACCCGCCTCTACCACCTGCTCTGGCAGCTCATTCCATATACTCACCACCCTCTCTGTGAAAAAGTTGCCCCTCAGGCCGCATTTAAGAGCTGCTTGGTATTATCAATAAACCTTTATTGTTGTTAGTCCCTGGTCGCCACTTATTGCAACCCAAAGTTGGGGAGGCGATGGCCTAGTGGTTTTATTGCTAGACTATTAATCCAGAAACTCAGCTAATGTTCTGGGGACCCAGGTTCCAATCCCGCCAGGGCAGATGGTGGAATTTGAATTCAATTCAAATAATCTGGAATTAAGAATCTACTGATGACCATGAAACCATTGTCGATTATCGGAAAAACGCATCTGGTTCACTAATGTCCTTTAGGGAAGGAAATCGGCCATCCTTACCTGGTCTGGCCTGCATGTGACCCCAGAGCCACAGCAATGTGGTTGACTCTCAACTGCCTCCAAGGGCAACTCGGGATGGGCAATAAATGCTGGCCAGCCAGCGATGCCCATGTCCCACAAATGAATAAAAAAAACTTTCAATTCTGACGAAAGGTCATCCAGACTTGAAACGTTGGCTCTATTCTCTCTCCACAGATGCTGTCAGACCTGCTGAGTTTTTCCAGCATTTTCTGTTTTTGTTCCAATATTTCTACAAACAGGGAAAGAATCCTGGCTAGCTTTCTTTCCCATCCTCAAGCAGGGTACTGAAGTTAATTATAATGCCCCCCTGTGCTGTCCCATCCATGATCTGAAAACCCAGGAATCAAACTTGAGGCTCGTCTGTCTTGTATGGGGGAGTATATGCAATATGGAAACTGAATTTTATGGTATATTGGTCAATCTTTAATTTAATTTGGAAACCTGCAGTGCCCCTTCAACAAAAGAAACCTGAAGTTCTTGCTGGTGTGTTTAATTCTCTCCTGTGGCTCCTCCTTCCTACCAAACCTCTGCAACGCATGCCTTTGCCAAGCACAGC
Source organism: Mustelus asterias (assembly GCF_964213995.1). NCBI lineage: Eukaryota > Metazoa > Chordata > Chondrichthyes > Carcharhiniformes > Triakidae > Mustelus > Mustelus asterias. The sequence goes on from NC_135811.1 coordinate 99,939,458, forward strand.
ATGGATGGGATTTTATAGCCTCACTTGTCCTGAAACCATAAAATCCCACCAGAGATCAGCAGACCTTTCCATGGTCCGCCCCTCGCGCACTCCGATTCCTGTGGCGGGCGGGATGGTAAAATTCCGGCTCATTTCTCCAACACGAGCCTTGGGTAAATTCTACTCAGGGAAACTCCAATTCCAACTATCTGCTTCTCACTCCAGCTTTTGGAAAAAAAAATCATTTCTTTAACCAAGCTTTTTGGAATCTGTTTCTAAACGTTGCTCAAACTGGATAGTTTAAAGTTTATTTATTAGTGTCACAAGTAGGCTTACATTATCACTACAATTAAGATTTTTTTTTTAAAAAGATAAACTTTAAACTTTAGTTTAAAGTTTATTTATTATTGTCATGAGTAGGCTTGCATTAACACTGCAATGAAGTTACTGTGAAAATCCTCTAGTCGCCACGCTCCGGCACCTGTTTGGATAGTTTCCTTACTCCTGTCAGTGGTTGCCCTTGTCCTTCATGGCAGCGGAGGTCGCAGGTTTGGAAACTACTGTCGAAAAAATGTGATGAATAAATCATTCCGATGAATAGTAATAGATTTTGTCAACTTTTGGACCGGGTGTATAACTGACATTGTGACCCACAATTATATCCTTGCAAATGAAAATCAAACAGCTTCTATAACAGGTAGTCAGTGTCAATTTCCTTAAGGTGTTTCCCCTTTGGAGGATGTCAAAGGCACTATATAAATGCAAGTTGTTAATGTCCATGGATGCTGTAAATAGCTGAAACTCTGTGGTGTGATGTGACTGGGGGAGAATTCTAATAATCCCAGTTACTCAACACTCATCCTCCTTCAATGAAATTGCATCTCCTCACGAGATTTCTCACCAGCGCCTTTGCCCTGTTCCAGTCTATTTATTGCTCACCAATTGGAGCCATTGATTTAACTCTTTTAAATTCACTTCTGGGCAATCGTAAATCCTCCCGTCACACAATCAGCATCACCTGCAGTGTTCACTTGGCTGGCACAGAAATGTCAACAGTCCCTCATTAAAGCCATTATTGAAGGGCAGAAGGGGAGAGGCAGAGGGAAGAATTCAGGTTGATCCCCACTCAGTTGTGATACTCAATCACAGGCCTCAGACACACCCTTCGCTCTGATTATAGCAATGGCCCCCCCGAGCAGCTGGTGCCTGGATTAAGAACTTTGGCATCCGACTTGATTTGGCAGCAACAGCCGTCCCACCACAACTGGGAAGACTGAAGGAAAAACCGTAAAGCCGTCTAAGTTCATACTGTACAAGCTGGCAAATAGATCACTTGTGTGTATAAGACACATCCTGCCTTTGTTTCTTGATCAACACAGAGCATAAAATTGACACTGACTACCTTTTAGAGAAGCTGTTTGATTTTCATTTGCAAGGATATAATTGTGGGTCACAAAGCCAGTTATACACCCGGTCCAAAAGTTGACAAAATCTACGACTGTACATCGGAATGATTTATTCATCACGTTTTTTCGACAGCTCTTTCCAAACCTGCGACCTCCGCTGTCGAGGAGGACAAGGGCAACAGGTTCATGGGTACGCCATCACCTTCAAGTTCCCTACCCAAGTCACACGCTATCCTGACTTGGAAATATATCTTGAAAGGAAATTGCTGGAAATTTGCAATTAAAACCAGGAAATGCTGGGAAAAGCTCAGCAGGTCTGGCAGCATCCGTAAGAGAGAGAAACAAAGTTAACATTTCGGGCGGGATTTTCCACCCTCGCTTGCACCGAAACCGGAAAATCCCATCCGTGGTCCAAGGAACTTTTTTTCCGTGGTTGCCCCTCGTCTGCTCAGATTCCTGCGGCAGGTGGGACGGTAAACTTCGCCCCTTCAAGTCCAAGTTTTTAGGTGTCCAGATCACCAACAACCTGTCCTGGTCCCCCCATGCCGATACTATAGTTAAGAAAGCTCACCAACGCCTCTACTTTCTCAGAAGACTAAAGAAATTTGGCATGTCAGCTACGACTCTCACCAACTTTTACAGATGCACCACAGAAAGCATTCTTTCTGGTTGTATCACAGCTTGGTATGGCTCCTGCTCTGCCCAAGACTGCAAGGAATTACAAAAGGTCATGAATGTAGCCCAATCCATCACGCAAACCAGCCTCCCATCCACTGACGCTGTCTACACTTCCCGCTGCCTCGGCACAGCAGCCAGCATAATTAAGGACCCCACACACCCCGGACATTCTCTCTTCCACCTTCTTCCATTGGGAAAAAGATACAAAAGTCTGAGGTCACGTACCAACCGACTCAAGAACAGCTTCTTCCCTGCTGCTGTCAGACTTTTGAATGGACTTACCTTGATCTTTCTCGACACCCTAGCTATGACTGTAACACTACATTCTGCACTCTCTCGTCTCCTCCTCTATGAACGGTATGCTTTGTCTGTATAGCGCAAGAAATAATACTTTTCACTCTATACTAATACATGTGACAGTAATAAATCAAATCAAATATCACCAATTCTTAACTAATATGGGGAGGTGGGGGCGTCAAAAAACTGGAAGTACCTAACATGTACCTCCATCACACACGCTGCGGCAGCTCACCACCTTCTGAGAGGCAATTAGGGATGGGCAATAAGTGCTGATTTTGCCAATAATGCTCACGTCCCACCAACAAAACAAAATTCACGCCTAAAAAGAGTCCAGCTGTTCTGTCTGGAGACAATACACATCTCTTTAACCTGTGTTTAATGCTCCCTCCACCCACATTGTCTGTACCTTTAAGACCTGGCTGGTTGTAGGGATTTGCATTCTAATTAGTATTCTGTTACTTGATTTCTGTGTCTCTGTGCACTGTTTGAGAGCACATTTCCACTCCATCTGACGAAAGAGCAGCGCTCCGAAAGCTTATGGTATTTGCTACCAAATAAACCTGTTGTTGTGAGACTTCTTACTGAGACAAATAGACCAGAAAGGCTTCATGTTTGAACATCCTCTAATACTGGGGCTGCATTTGGGTATTTAGTGGGTCCCAGTGTCAATGAATTAGGAAAATGGTTGAAGAATCGACCATGACATTCATTGAATGGGTCAGTTAACGGGATAAAAGCCTTATCGCAGACATTTATTTGTGTGTTAATAGTCATCCTTGATCAATCTTCAGTCACCGTGTCTGTGTGTGTGTGTGTGCGTGCGTGCGTGCGTGTGTGCGTGGCCCTGGTGGTCACAACAAATACATTCCCTGGCTGGAACACAAGTGAAGGGACAAGTACATGGCTGGGTGACTGGAGCTGTACACAAACTGTACAGCCCTGAAACTGCTCGCAAAGGCGCAGTCAGCAACAGGTTGGGAGAATCACAGAATTGCTGCACCACAGAAGGAGGCCATTTGGCCCATTGTGTCTGCACTGGCTCCCCAAACGAACATCATGACGTAGTGCCATTCCCCTGTCTTTTCCCCTTACCCCTGCACATCATTTCTACTCAGGTAATCATCTAATGTCCTCCAGAATGCCTGGACTGAACCTGCCTCCACCACACTCCCAGACAGTACATTCCAAAAGGAGGATGGAACGGGGGGACAATGGATAACAAAAAATGCAATCTAGAGGAAGCTGCAATCCATTCACTGATCAGAATAAAGATAAAAATACAATTGATCTTGTTATTAGACTAATTACAATGACTAAAACCAATAGCTATCTTAACACTTGGTAGCGAGAACTCTTTGCTGCTTGCTACGATATAGCAGGTGGAGGGATTGGAGCCAATAGCTGCCATGGCCTTGGCTATCAAGCTCCAACTCACATCAGAGATAGTGGTATTGGTACTTGCCTTGTCTTACCTTACTGCTTGTCTGGTGAACACCCCTGGGGGAGATCTGAGTGGCATCTGCTCAGGATGGGAAAGGATCAGGATACTGTTGAGCTGATGACAAGTCGGCTACTAAAAGGCTAAATACGAGCCAATCTCCCTCAAGCCGTGTCCCAAGCTCTGCAGGGGTTTGGTCTGAATGGTCACTCCATACGTTAGCGTTATTGTGTTTCACAGCTGTTGATTTCTATCCATTTGAGTGAAGTCAGCACCAATAATATCCAACAATTTGGACGTGTCTGTCTAGCTCACATCCTGAATTACACTTGCACCAACCTGTGTTGCTTGTCCACAGACTGCTGCACTATATGAATCATAGAATGAATAAAGCACAGAAGATGGCCATTTAGCCCATCATGTCCATGTCAGCTCTCGGCAAGAGCAATTGTGTTATTCCCACTCTCCCACCTTTACCCATAGCCCTGCTATTTAGATAATTATCCGATTCCCATTTTGAAAGTCACAATCAAATCTGCCTCCTCTGCACTCTCAGGCAGTGCATTCCAGATCCTAACCACTCTCGGCATAAATATATTTTTCCTCATGTCGCGTTTGGTTCTTTTGCCAATCACCTGAAATTCAGTTAAGCTAAAGGCAAAATACTGCGGCTGCTGGAATCTGAAACAAGAGGGTTGAGGGGGATCAAGGTCTTCAAAATCATGAGGGGTCTGGACATCGCAGATTGAGAGAAACTGTTCCCATTGGTGGAAGGGCCAAGAATGGAGGACACTGAATTTCAGTTCCAAAAACAGAAAAATGCTGGAAAATCTCAGCAGGTCTGACAGCACCTGTGGAGAGAGAGTGGGATATTTTGTTTAGACTAATTACAATTGCTAAAACCAATGGCTCTCCACAGATGCTGTCAGACCTGCTGAGATTTTCCAGCATTTTTCTGTTTTTGGAACTGAAATTCAGTGTCCTCCATTCTTGGCCCTTCCACCAATGGGAACAGTTTCTCTCAATCTGCGATGTCCAGACCCCTCATGATTTTGAAGACCTTGATCCCCCTCAACCCTCTCTTCTCTCGGGAGAACAGCCTCAACCTCTGTAAGCTATATAGGGAATCAAAGTCCCTCACTCCTGAAGCCGTTCTTGTAAACCTTTTCTGCACCTTCTCCATTGCCCTCATGTCTTTCCTAAAGTTGGTGCCCAGAACTGGACGCAATGCTCCAGATGAGGCCGAGCCACTGTTTTATAAATGTTCACCATAACTTTCTCATGTGGTGTGCTGGTAGGTAGTGGGATTTGTACAGTACCAGCATCCAGGACAACTCTACCCATGTTATTCATGCAGAATTCATCTCATATGTGCTCAGTACCAAGTGAAAGCTGCCAAATATCATGTTAGCTATGCAAAGCGGGGCCTTCTTGACTGCTGCAGTCCACCTGGTGTCGGCAAATCTATAGTGCTGGTGAGAAGGGACCTCCAGGATCTTGATCCTTTATTCATTTGTGGGACATGGGCGTCGCTGGCCGGCCAACATTTATTGCCCATCCCTAGTTGCCCTTGGAGGGCAGTTGAGAGTCAAACACATTGCTGTGGCTCTGGAGTCACATGGAGGCCAGACCAGGTAAGAACGGCAGATTTCCTTCCTTCCCTAAGGAGCTTTAGTGAACCAAATGTTTTTTTTTCCGACAATCGGCAATGGTTTCTTGGTCATCAGTAAATTCTTAATTCCAGATTTTTTTTATTATTGAATTCAAATTCCATCATCTGCCGTGGTGGGATTCGAACCCGGGTCCCCAGAACATTAGCTGAGTTTCTGGATTAATAGTCCAGTGATAATACCACTAAGTCATCGCTGGTGACAGTGAAGGAACGACAGTATCGTTCCAAGTCAGAAAAGTGTGTGGCTTGGAGAGGAATATGCAGGTGGTAGAGCTGTCATTGTCCTTCTGGGAGGTAGAGATCGCAGGTTTGGAAGATGCTGTCAAAGGAGCCTTGGCGAGCTGCTGTAGTGCATCTTGTAAATGCTACTCGCTGCTGCTGGAGGGGCTGGCAGATGGGGTGCTAATCAAGCGAGGCTGCTTTGTTCTGGGTCAAGCTCCCTGAGTCTTGTTGGAGCTGCATTCGGCCAACAAAATGGAGAATATCCCATCGCACTCCTGACTTGTGCCTTGTAGATGCCGGACAGGCTTTGGGGAGTTGGGAGGTGAGTTAATCACCTCAGAATTCCCAGCCTGCTCTTGCAGCTGCAATATTTATATGGCTGGTCCAGTTCAGTTTCTGGTCATTAGTGTCCTCCAGGATGTTAATAATGGGGAATTCAGTGACGATAATGTCATTGAATGTCACGTAGAGACGCTTAAATTCCTTCTTTTTGGAGATGGTCACTGCCTGGCACCTGTGTGGCGTGAATGTTACTATTAATCAGCTCAAGGCCGAATGTTGTCCACGTCTTGCTGCATATTATCACAGGCTGCTTCAGTAGCTGAGGGGTTGTGAATGGTGCTGAACATTGTGCAATCATCAGCAAACATCCCCACTTCTGACCTTATGATGAAGGGAAGATATTTGATGAAGCAGCCTGCTTTGGCAAATTGGATACTCGCAACTAGTGGCAGAAGATTCATAGAATCAATACAATGCATAGGCGGCCATTTGGCCCATCAAGTCTGCACTGACTCCCTGACACAACATCTGACCCATGCTCACCCCCCTGCCCCATCCTGTAACCCAACACATTTACTCCACTCATCCCCCTAACCTACACATCTTTGGACACTAAGGGGCAATTTAGCCTGACCAATCCACCTAACCCACACATCTTTGGATTCCTTGAGTGAATGAAGAGAGAACTTTTCTTTTAATAGTTCTAACTTCAGGTTATAATTAAGTTGTTAGATCATTTGTGCTGCACTAATTTGCTTCCACTCTCACCTCCAGGAGTGCTGTCCTGATGGAGTGACATTGGTTCCATAGACAATGGCAACATTCCAATTTTTTGTCCTGTTGGCCATTCATCTGTAAGCTTTCAAAGCAAGCATTGAAATCACTCATCAACACTGGCCTTGGCCTCACACCATCATAACTGTCTGCACGCACAAAGTTAAGGTAGCAATTAGGACTGGAAACCTCTTCTCCCTCCCCCATTAAATCCCAAACTTACTAGTTTTGATTTGATTTATTATTGTCACATGTATTAACATAGTGAAAAGTATTGTTTCTTGCGCACTATGCAGACAAAATATACCGTTCATAGAGTAGGAAATGAGAAAGTGCAGAATGTAGTGTTATAGTCATAGCTAGGGTGTAGAGAAAGATCAACTTAATGCAAAGTAAGTCCATTCAAAAGTCTGACGGCAGCAGGGAAGAAGCTGTTCTTGAGTTGGTTGGCACGTGACCTCAGACTTTTGTATCTTTTTCCCGACGGAAAAAGGTGGAAGAGAGAATGTCTGGAGTGCGTGGGGTCCTTAATTATGCTGGCTGCTTTTCCGAGACAGCGGGAAGTGTAGACAGAATCAATGGATGGGAGGCTGGTTTGCATGATGGATTGGGCTGCATTCACAACCTTTTGTAGTTCCTGGCGGTCTTGGGCAGAGCAGGATGTCACGTAGAGACGCTGTGCTACCACCAGAAAGGATGCTTTCTAAGGTGCATCTGTAAAAGTTGGTGAGTGTCGTAACCGACATGCCAAATTTCCTTAGTCTTCTGAGAAAATTTCGGAGGATGTGTCACCATGTCCTTTCACTGACCCTTCCCTGACTGTAGCTTGTCGCATTCTCTTTGGCGGTGGTCTTTGGATTGGAGCCTGCCGTTTCCAAAACTCCTGAGTATTTATGATTGAATTCAATTTTTCTTCCCTACATTTTATTGTTCCTTTCCCTCCCAGTTCCTGTTACCTGTGGCAGTGACATTGAGCTGTTCGGACCACGACTCTCAGATTTGAATCTAACCTGTGAGTTATGAGATACACCTCCACCTTCATCTGAACTTTCTCCTTTTTGCCAAAGGCTCCGTTTCTCATGACCAACTCACTTGCTCCTGTTTGACTTTGGCCACAGTTCACTTACAGTTAATTAAGTTGAGTAATTATCATCAAAGTAACTCACTTTTCAATGAGTGGTTAACCTTACTACCTGCAGCATTACTGTAATCGTGACAGCAAATCAGCTTGTTTTCCAGAGTAGCCTTGGACTTCCAGCTTGGCCTCATTCCAAAATAGGAAGAAAGAACTTGAACTTATGGAGAGACTTTCATAATCTCAAAGCACCTTACAGCCAATGAAGTACTTTTGAAGTGTAGTCACTGTTGTAAAGTAGGAAATACCAATCTCTACATAGAAACAACAAATCAAACAGCAAGGTCATAATAACATGATAACTTGTTTTAGTGATATTGGTTGAGGGATGAATCGTAGAACATGAGGGAGAACTCCCCTTCTTTTCAAAGTAGTACTTCGATATTTCGCATCCAGATCATAGAATCATAGAATCCCTACAATATAGGAGGCCATTCAGCCCATTGAGTCTGCACCGACAACAATCCCACCCAGGCCCTTTCCCCATAACCCCACTTATTTACCCTACTAAATCCCCTGACAGTATGGGGCAATTTTAGCATGGCCAATCAACCTAACCCTCACATCTTTGGAGTGTGGGAGGAAACCGGAGCACCTGGAGAAAACCCACGCAGACACGGGAAGAACGTGCAGACTCCACACAGACAGTGACCCGAGGCCGCAATTGAACCTGGGTGCCTGTCACCTTGAGGCAGCAGTGCTAAGCTCTGTGCCACCGTGCCGCCTGAGAGGCAGACAACATTACAGTTTAACATTTCATCTTGAGGGCAGTGCCTCCGATAGTGCAGCAGCCTTTCAGTAAGACACTCGAAAAGTTATCCTACCTGATGCTAAAAACTCCAGAGGGAGGCTTGAACAGAGGCAAGGATACCACCTATAAGGATAGCCTTTCTGCTATCACTCTGAAAAGAATTCCATAGAATCTGTGTCCTTATCCATAAACTAGGACAACGCTAGCTAAATCTGTGACTTACATTGCCTTCCTCCATCACCATTGGGTTAATATGTCAGAGTAACAAGCAGAGCAATGTTTAAGAACAGGACACATCTAACATCTGTCAGTTAGTATCACCATATTGTAGTCAAACCCCCAATTTAATTTCCTCTGCACTAAACTGCAGGATAGAGGTTTCTTCAAAATCGATTGAGAATTCTCTATGTCATTATTCTCATAACATACTCCTCCTTGTATTTAATTATCGATTCCCTCCTTTTAAGGATGTTGACTTATACAGGGGTACAGTTCTGAAACATTCTCTTTTCCACCTTCTTCCGTTGGGAAAAAGATACAAAGGTCTGAGGTCACGTAACAACTGACTCAAGAACAGCTTCTTCCCTGCTGCTGTCAGGCTTTTGAATGGACCTACCTCACACTAAGTTGATCTTTTTCTACACCCTAGCTATGACTGTAACACTACATTCTGCATTCTCTCATTTCCTTCTCTATGAATGGTATGCTTTTTCTGTATAGCGCGCAAGAAACAATACTTTTCACTGCATGTGACAATAATAAATCAAATAAAAAAAGTTGCAAGTAATCCTTGAGAATCTCACCCAAATGGCCATTCTGTACATAAGACACTTTTAAAGGGGCAAATATTCCCATCCCGCCCGCCACAGGAATCAGAGCAGGCAAGGGCAGACCATGGAACAGTCCGTTGACCTCGTGTGGGATTTTCCAGTTTTGGGGCAAGCCTGAAAACTAAATTCCAGAGACTATTATCTCCCTCAATCTCATCATCTACTGTTACTGGGTCACAGTTACACTGGCAGAGTGACCCACCCTTAATTGTACCAGTTATATGATATAATTGCAGCAGGAATGCAGAATAGATACTGGCTTCACCCACGACAGCACAGTCGAACTGTCTTTACTTGACACCTACGCCCATGTGCTCTCCAGCGAGGAGTGAGGAAGTCACTGAAAAGGAATCAGAGGCTGATTTTTAATCTCCTTTATCCCCCGGTTAAACTCAGCAAGTTCAGTAGAGATCAGGGACTCTCCTTGTCAACAGCAACTGAGACCACCACGGGAATGGATCTGGTTAATTTTCACACATTGTGGTCCATTTTCTTTTTAGTTTTATTGCCGCCCTCCGTCGATATTTCTTCTATCTGTCTGCCTGTCACTGGTTATGCTTTATCTTCACATCAGCGTGCTTGGGATGTGGGTGTTGTTGGCACCCACACCCTCATTGCTACACTTATATCATGTAACAGCACCAATTCCAGTGTAACTCTGATCCCGCTATCTGTAGATGATTGTGAGAGTCATTGTCTGTGTGGAGTTTGCACATCCCCCCCCCCCCCCCCCCCCCCCCTGTGTCTGCGTGGGTTTCCTCCGGGTGCTCCGGTTTCCTCCCACAGTCCAAAGATATGCAGGTTAGGTGGATTGGCTGTGCTAGGTTCCCCTCTAGTGTCAGGAGGACTAGCTAGGGTAAATGCATGGAGTTATGGAGATGGGGCTTGGGTGGGATTGTAGTTGGTGCAGACCAACTTCTGCACTGTAGGGATTCTATGAACAAGATATCTATATGCATAAAGGGGAAAGTAGTTCAGTGATGCCTCTCCCATGGTTTTGACCTTAGATTTCACTGTGCCACCCAGCTACCAATTGACTGCTTCTGCATCAAATTACAAAGAGACAATTGCAGTTGACACAGAAAGAGATCCTTTCAATGTCAATAGTCACGACATTGGGCATGTGAAAAATGTACCTGTCTGAATGGTAATATTGTCCCAAGCCCTAATGAATAGTTTTGCTTCACTGCTTCTGCATTTAGCCCTTCATCCCCAGCGTATTCCTGCTCTGCTCCAAGCCAGTCACCTTATTTCAGCGGTTCAAACTTTTATCTCCTCTCTAAAATGAGTTTCAGTTGAAGCAAAGAATCCTATTCTGGCTCATGGACTTTGAGAGTTGGTTATACTATTTTCTGAAAACTTCCGTAACAAAGCAAGTCATTGTGATAAAAGTGTAATAAAACTAACCACTAAATGTAATAAATCCAAGGGGTTTGCTCATTGAATCGTAGAATCCCTACAGTGCAGAAGGAGGCCATTCAGCCCATCGAGTCTGCACCGACTCTCCGACAGAGCATCCCACCCAGGCCCTATTCCCTTAACCTCACATATTTACCCTGTAAAACCTCCTAACCTACACATCTTGGGACACTAAGGGGCAATTCAGCATGTTCAATCCACCTAACCCGCACATCTTTGGACTGTGGGAGGAAACCAGAGCACCTGGAAGAAACCCACGCAGACACGGCGAGAACGTGCGTGTAAACTCCACGCAGACAGCCACCTGGGAATTGAACCCGGGTCCCTGGCGCTGTAAGGCAGCAGTGCTAGCCACTGTGTCGCCCACTCAGACATACAGAGCAGAGAGATCCCAGTTTTGTGCTGTGCCATGGTTGGCCATTTTACACTAGTTGTGCATTTTATATTCGTAGTGCTGTCATGGTATTTTGGGGGAGCATTGAAGAGTTTCTGCTAACATTCTGGGGGGGCGGGGGGGGGGGGGGGGGGGGGGTTGGTGGTGTTGGTTGCTATCCTGACATGTCTCCCTAACCAACTGGTGGCCTGCTGGGGGTTGAGTGGGGAGGGGAAGATGCCAGTTCCTTTAAACCACCACATTGTGGGCTTCATATGTTCAGCATTATGGCTCTCTCTATAGCTTAGACCAGCGGTCTCCATACTTTTCAGTACGAGGGCCACATCGTACATTTTACACATTTTCGCGGGCCAAAGAAAAAAATTAGTTTTATAAATGAATAAAATTTAAATGAATGAATAAGTTTTATTTGGATCTTGTTTGTAATCAGCATGATATAATTCAGAACAAAAGAGAAATGTGACAATTACAAAGAAACAATGCCGTGCTTACACTGAGAAATGATATATAATGAGTAAAAATGTCAAACATTAGCAGATGCTCCGACAAAATAATCAATTACTTAACTGCAGATGAGAAAAGCAGGCTATTCATTTTTAAACTATTTTATTTACTGAAATTTTACAGATGTTTACCCGAAGTGAGAATTTGCCCAATTTTGTGAAACACAATAAGAAAAATAAACACGCCCCAAGAAAGAACTTCAGTAAAACAAAGCAAAGAAATTCAAAATAAACTTAAACCATTTATAAAGGTCGAACAAAAATAAATTCAGTCTGCACCTTTCTACACAATTCTGGCAATTGGAGTTTTCAATCGTAACCAACAAATCATGAAGTTTTGCACAAGATTAATGGGAATGATGGAACTGCTTTTTTAATTTCAAAATATTGCTGAACTGAGGTTTCAAGCTTGAGGAGCCAATTATTAGAATGGACTTCAAATGCTCATCAGATAAATTTGCTCGATATTTGGACTTGACATACTTCATTTTTGAAAATGTTTGTTCACACAGGTACGTTGTACCAAAAACTGATACAAATCCACAAGCAAATCGCTTCAAATTTGGAAACTGCTCAGGCTGCAAAGATTTATAAAATTGGATCAGATTTCCTTCTTTCAGCATGTCAACTGATTGGAGATCAATAATTTCCATTTGAAACTGACTTGGAAGTGTTTCAACATTGCAGTCAAATGGATTTTGAAACAGCTTTATTTCATCTGTGTTTCCAGCAAGATCAGAAAATCGTTCCTGAAATTGTTTTTGCAAGTCCTTAACGATTTCTGTTGCAAATGAAGAAGGAAATTCTGCTTCACTTTCTTCATGAAATTTTTCACAACATGGAAAATGAACCAAGTTATGAACTTTCACCTGTCCTTGAAATAGCATCAGTTTTGCCCTGAATGCCTTGACGCGAATAGATCACAAATCAAATTTGTTTCACCTTGCAACTTCAGATTCAATTGATTCATATGGCCTGTCACGTATGCAAAAAATGTCAATTTCCAAAGCCAGTCAGTGTTTGATAAAAGTGGTTCGGGTCGATTCTTCTCTGTGAGAAAGGAATCAATTTCCTCTCTGAGCTGAAAGAACCGCGATAGAACCTTTCCACAACTAAGCCATCGAACTGCTGTATAATAAGGCAAGTCACCGAACTCAGAATCAGTTTCTTTCAGAAAATCACAAAACTGGCGATGATTAAGCCCGTGAGATCAAATGAAATTCACTGTTGAAACAACAGGTTTCAGAACGCAAAACATATCCACATATTTTCCGCACAATGCTTGTTGATGGATAATGCAATGCAGAAACATGGGCTTTGAGAATCCACCAACCTCATAAGCTTTTGTGATTTGTCCAACCAAACCTTTCTTCACTCCAGACATGTTCTTTCCTCCATCAATTGTCACGCATTGCAGTTTATTCCACTCCTGGTTATATTCTAACATAGTTTTTTGCAATTCTTTGAAGATGTCTTCTCCAGTTACTGTGCTGTGCATGCTATGCACTGATGCTAATTCTTGTGTGACATTAAATTCACTGTCGACGCCACGGATGAATACCAGGAGTTGTGATGTGTCACACACATCAGTCGATTCATCAAGTGCGAGAGAATACAACTGAAAATGTCTTGCTTTGTCTGCAATTTGATGCAATATATTGCATCCTATATCCTCAATTCTACGAGCAATAGTATTTGGTGCATGACTGACGATTTTGAACAGATTTGCTTTTTCTGGGCATAACTCTCCCACTGCTTCCATTATACACTCTTTGATGAGATCTCCGTCGGTGAATGGCTTTCCTCTTTTAGCCAACACATAAGCTAGTTTGTAACTGGCCCTGGTTAAAGCTTCATTTTCAGTTATCATCTGCGTAAACAAAGCTTGTTGGGAAAGCAACCTGCGTTGCATTGATTCAAATTTTTCCGAACGCTGTGTTCCTGTGAATTGGGAATAACTTGGTTCATGTTTGGTCTCATAGTGCCGACGGACATTGTACTCCTTCAAAACTGCAAGTTTCGTTGCATACGACACACAAGGCTTTATCACCTGCTTGTACAAAGAAGTACTTTGCGCCCCATTCTTCATTAAACAGGCGGCACTCACTGTCCACTTTTCTTTTCTTTTTTCCTTCCATAACTGAAGGGTATATCTGACTGAAAATGAGGGTTCGCCAAGCCGACACCACTCAGGCCATAGGGGAAGGAGCGCGGCGGACAGGAACTGCACTTGTCAACTGTCCGACCGCGTGGTTGGGAAAAAACGAAGGGAAATAATTAGTTTTATTATTTATAAATATTTGAAGTTGCTGCGGGCCGGATGTGGTAGTTTGGAGACCCTGGCTTAGAGTATCAATCCAAAGGTGCATCTTTGTTATCACTGAACACCATGATATCCTTCATTTATTTAGAACAAAGGAATGTTAGAAGGGTTTTTTTCAAAGTTTTTTTATTAGTCACAAGTAGGCTTACATTAACACTGAAATGAAGTTACTGTGAAAATCTCCTAGTTCCCTTTTTCAAAATGATGAGACCTTAGTGAACCAGATGGGTTTTTCCGATAATCGACAATGGTTTCATGGTCATCAGTAGATTCTTAATTTAATATTTTTTAGTAAATTCAAATTCCACCATCTGCTATAGTGGGATTTGAACCCAGGTCCTCAGAACATTTTTGGATTAATAGTCCAGTGATAATACCAGCAAAAGGTCAATCAAGCAGAATTAAGTTCACAGTGTAATATATTTGTAAGCAGTTTCTGTCTTTGCAATTTTATTTCTATGATCCTTGGAGTTCAGTATCTTCCTTGTTCCACGCAGTTTTCAAACAGCTACAATTGTAGATTTCCATCTGGTCCTCAATCCTAACCCCAGCCAGGTCTATGTCCATTTTTTTTAACTGCAGCAGTAACAAGTTTGGGAGCTGTTTGCTTTCCTTAGGAATTTTTGTTTCATTTGAGCTTTCAAACTATCCATCAGCACTGGGATGACAGATCAAATTAAATAAAAGCACCTTTATTTAACATAGGATTACATAGGAACTACAATACAGAGAATAGGCCATTTGGCCCTCTATTCCATGCCAAGCTTTGCACTTGATACATAGAAACATAGAAGATAGGAGCAGGAGGAGGCCATTTGGCCCTTCGAGCCTGCTCCACCATTCATGGCTGATCGTCCAACTCAATAGCCTAATCCTGCTTTCTCCCCATAACCTTTGAACCCATTCGCCCCAAGTGCTATATCCAGCCGCCTCTTGAATACATTCAATGTTTTGGCATCAACTACTTCCTGTGGTAATGAATTCCACAGGCTCACCACTCTTTGGGTGAAGAAATGGCTCCTCACCTCCATCCTAAATGGTCTACCCCTGGTCTGAATTTATTCCATCTTATTTCACACAAAACTTTCAAAATATCCTTCTATTCCTTTCCCCCTCATGTATTTAGATAGCTCCCCCTTAAATGCAAATCGATTCTGTTCACCTGAACTACTCTATTATGTTGAAGTTCCACATTCTAACAAATCTCTTGGAAAAGAGGTTTATCCTGAATTTGTTATTGGAATAATTTATAGCTATCAGATTTATTTGGATTGCATACAAGTGAAAACATTTTCTCTAACTCTACCCCATCGAACGCCTTCATATTTTAAGGCCTCTATTACGTTGCTAATCAGCTTTCTTTTCTCTCTAGAGAGAAGAGCCTGAACTTGCTCAGTCTCTCCTCATTATGATAAGCACTCAGTTCCACTATCATTCTTGCAAATTGTTTTTGCACCATCTCCTTTATACTCTTTTTGGAATACGGAGACCAGGGGCCTGATTTTACCATTTTCATTCTCAGTGCTGAATCTGGGCGCAATTCAGATCCAACTTGGAAATCTGTTCCCAGGCGCTCCCATACGCACTCAGCTGAAAAAAAAATCGCGGGTCTGAATCGCGCTGTGGGCAGGGCTTAGCACGCCTGAAACGATTGGAGCTCTGAACTGCGCATGCGCAGTTAGAAAAAAATTTGAAAAAGTGTGCCCGGTCGGCAGAAAGCGGAGAAAGCGGCCCGGGAGCGAAAAGCGGGAGCGATGGCCCCCACAGACGTCACTGTCCCCCTTATCCACCAACCCCCCCCCCGCTACCCACACCGATCGCGGCCCCCCCTGGCCCTTTCCCCCCATTGATCGCCCCGCAAGTGGCAGCGGACCCCCTCCCCCCACCAGAGATCCATCCGGCACCCCCCTCAACCAGAGATACATCGTACCCACTTCCCTCCTCCTCCCCCCCCCCGAGAATGATCTGGCCTCACTCCCCTCCCCCCACA
Organism: Mustelus asterias; assembly: GCF_964213995.1. Taxonomy (NCBI): domain Eukaryota; kingdom Metazoa; phylum Chordata; class Chondrichthyes; order Carcharhiniformes; family Triakidae; genus Mustelus; species Mustelus asterias. Next base: position 99,955,554 of record NC_135811.1, read on the forward strand.
GAGAATGATCAGGCCTCATTTCCCCCCCCATCCCCCCACAGAGAATGATCTGGCCTCACTCCCCCCCCAGTGAATGATCTGGCCAAACTCCCCGCCCCCCCCCCCGAGAATGTTCTGGCCTCACTCCCCATCCCCACCCCCACGAGGCACATTGGACCCGCCTCCTCCACCCTCCTCCCCCCCCCATCAGACAACGATTGTGCCTCCCTCCCTCCCTACCCCCCACCAGAGAATGATCTGACCCGCCTCCTCCTTCCCCCCCCCACTACCGATCTAAGTCAGAGAGCCATTGGAAGCTCTGAACTCGCCTCTTCAGCCGCTGGAGGCCCCAAACAGACTTTAATTCCGATGTCCATTTGGCGCGATTCCGGATCGGCGAACGCGGTGGTAAAGGGGGAAATGCTGATAAAGTTGGGCGGGCAGTTCATTAATTCAATCGAAATGCATGCAAATGCATTTAAATCGCCGTTGGCCCGTTTCAGGCGCGAAGCGGATCGCGGCCATTCCCAGGTCTTGGTAAAGTGGTATCTGCGCAGACGCGGGCCGTGATCGCGTTATGGCACAACCCACTTTTCCACGTTTCGCGCCCGGACGCAATGGCAAAATCGGGCCCAGATCTGTGCACAGTACTCAAAAATGTGGTTTAAGCTAGATTTTTCAAGGGGGTGACTTCAAAGGTCGGAATTACAGCGTCGCCGTTGTCACGGACACTCTCAAATCAAAACTGTACTAGCCTCTGACATCACGGACCCAAATGTTCAGATTGGGACACCCTGTTTAGATCCATCTCATGAGCAGCTTGCATGTTTTAAACAATGATGCGTAAAAGCACCGTGATCCCCACCCCCAATGTGTGTGCACGCACATGCACACACACACACACAATTCCCACACGAGTCCTGTGTACTTCCAGTATACCAGCTCCCATGTCCATACTTTATATAAATGGGTTAGAATCATAGAATCCCACAGTGCGAAGCGACATTCGGCCCATCGAGTCTGCATTGACCACAATCCCACGCAGGCCTATTCCCATAATCCCA